>NW_009209897.1:4006-46773 GCF_000690835.1 Fulmarus glacialis
TGATTAAACTGTGGAACTCATTGCTGTCAGGTATTATTGAAGCCCAGTTATAAATTGTTCTTCTTTTAACCTAGCAGAATGGTGTGAATGTGACCTCCAGTTCTAGTTCCTATCATTCTGTACGTGCCTTATTTCTTATCCTCTTTCCAAAAGTGTTCTCTGGAGTAATCTGAAACAGAACCCCAGGTCCTCTAAACATCTGGTCTGATCTAGTATCTACTAATACTTATCCACTATTGTTATGAATATCTAATCTAGTGAATGTTTATCATTCAAATGCCACTACATTATGAACTGCCTGCAGAAAACTAACACCCTATTTAACTCCTCAGTGAATAAAAGAATACTTGTCTAAATCTGTGAGATAGGATTAGGGAGACTGAAACTGCTTTATTTTACATGCTGTAAAATAAAATATCATAGCAATCATTAGAAAAACAACATGGTGAAGCAATGGAATAAAAAGACAAATTTAGAAGCATCTTCAATGAATTTTCTCTCAGTCCCATTCTTTAATGTGCTGGAGTGTTTCTGGAATGAAATAGTGCTTCTCACAGTGAGGGATTTACTGGGTGATGTCTAGCTGTAAGTGATGTAGCATGATAAAGATGTGGCAGCAGATTTGGTAGAAATGAACCCACTCCGCGGAATCTATTCTGCTCCACCTTCTGATAGGTTTCTGTTCTGTCTCAGTGTAGACTAGCTCAAGTCCTAGCATATGGCACTCAGAACACTTGTTCATAGGATGAGGATTTACATTTTCATTTGTGTGCCTTCATATTTGCTGTATACAATAGGACATTACAAAATTGTACACTTGAAGATCAGAATAGAGCATTAATTTAAAAGTTCTTGGGGAGAAGCTTCCAGGAAAATGCACATGTGCAAATGAATATTTCAGTATTCTGGAGGAAAATGTCTTTACAATTGTCAAGGGGCTCTGCACATTAACACCAGCGCTCAGTTGCCTTGTAAAATACAATTGTAAAAGATGTCTTTATATAGAGATATAACATCACTGACTGTGGTAGAAGTAGAATCTATACAAGTGGAAAAGACATGAGAATTTTAATTCTGAGTTGAAGAATCCACAAATATTAAAGATCACATTTTTATTAATAATTTAATTTATAAAGATGCTATTATTCAGGCTCTGCAAATATCCATCCATCAGCAGTCAGTGCAGACTGGTGTGGTGTATGATTGCACAGACCCTCACATATACAAGCACAGAATCCTTTATTAAAATATATCCTTTATCATAGCAGGGCAGTCCCACTGTCTCTCCCCCTCTCTCTCATCACCCAATTCGTCTCCCTTATATACTAAGAAAAAACAGTCTCTCTTCCTTCCGGCAACGATCCACATGACTGCTCACAATTCCCTTCAGCTTTTCAGCTCTTGAATCAGCTGGTGCTCATTGGGCCACCTCTTCTGCTTTATTCAATTCTTCTTTATCTTCCACATCTGCCACCCTAGGGTGACTGCAAGCAGCATCCCTAGCTGAGAGCTTTTTCATTTTGATGTTTACAGTTTTCTTCCAGAGGAGACAACTAAGCCAGGTGTTCAGGTCTCATCTCAGGCGTATGTGCGCGTCTGCTAGTTCTCAGCGCATAGGCCGAAGTCCTGTCTTATCTTGGCCGAAACTCCCAACTCCACAATTCTTCTCCACAGACTGGGAATCCAGAACTTGGTGTTAAGCCTAGAGCTGTTTGGGATCTTAGTCCAGCCTCTGCTTGTTGCCACAGCACAGTGCAGGTGTCCTGGATTGCCCAGGGCTTCTCAAATGGCAGCTGAAGACTGTTTTAAAATAGTCCCATGAATGCGAATAATTTAATTCCAGTCTTATTTAAAGAGATCCCTCTGTTTCAGTCATCATAAACAATCATCAGTAGATGTCATAAAAAGCAACAGTGTATTGTGCAGTGGCTGAACCTATCTGGTCCTAGTTTAATTACTATCCCTTTCACTTTCAAACCCTCGCTTTATTTCTGGTGTGTAAATAAAAGATCCCTACTACGTAGGAATCTCTTATAATCACGACCTCCTCATCCTGCAAGGCTTTTTTAGTGATGCTCAGAGTTTTTCTAAATTCTCCAGTTACAAGTGGTGGGTAATTAGTTCAGCAATATGAGCTGTATTGAGGTAGAAACTGGTATTTTTCTCCTTATGCACCGTTGTTTCCTGTCATCTGACAAATCAAGCTTACAAAATGAAAACTATGCTCATATAGGCAAAAACATATCTCATAATTTAATAACATATCTAATAACCCTAAATAGTCGTCTTTATTAACTGATAGACATAATTAAATGTTCTGAAAGAGAGGGGTGAAACATTGCAAAATCTCAAAATTAAGCAGCAAGAATGTCATTAATTTGCATACTTTACACAGAACAGCACATCACACTGCATACACACATAAGGAGAAATGAAGGTTTAAATTTCAGTGTCTCAACTCTTTACAGGAAGGAGCAGCTACTTGTTTGCTGAAATCCCTATTCCTCCATTCACCAACTAACTCAGGCACACCGCACAGTATCTCACAGCTGATCTTCAAAGCAGTCTCTGTCCTGGCTGGCACACAGGTCATGAAGTACACTGAGGGGTTTACCCTTAGGTCACTGCAGTCAGAATTTCCGAGAACCTGGAGCAATTTGTTTTCTCTCCAGTCACGTTACGTTTCTGTTAGTAATGATTTTTATTTTCTCCCTTCTAACCTTTCCCACAGTCATACTTACCTCAAGACTGTATGTATCTGTGCTCCTTCCCAGTAAGCCCTTCTGTCATTGTCCCCATGCCCTCACGTGTGGCCTAGGTCAGCCCTGATCCCTTACATCTTGCTCTGTTGCAGAAATAAGACACAACAATTGCACCTTGAGTGCTGTCTTCCAGGCACTTCTCATAGCTGTCTCACCAAAACTTGCTGTCTGGTCTTTAAAAGCACCCATTTCTTTGTCCTTACTTGAAACGGAATGATTTTTTTTAAAAAATGATGAGTTTTGGCTTGCTCTAAATCATAATTTGTGTTGGATTTTCCTTTATTTCTCAGGTTTCTTCAGCTTTTATAGTTTTTGCGTGGCAAAAAGGAATGGTCTCAGATGGCTGCTCTCATTCTGGATAGAGAGAAAAACATTTTTCTGTAAAATGTGTTTCAGCTCCTCACCTGACCTATATTGTTCAGTTACTCAATAAAATTAAAGAGCGTGTATGCCTGTGTCTCTTTAGAAAAAAGAAATTTTTTTTTTGAGAGGAGAACCAATTTAAAAAGAAAAAAACACAGAGGAGAGGAAATAGTTGATACAATATAATTTAAAAACCTTGTCATAAATTGAACAGAAAATTAGTGCCTGAAAAAAAGAGTTCAAAACATGTTTTGCTATAGAACCTCTTTACAACAGAAGAGTTGCCTTAAAGAGATTATATGTATAATGAACAACAAATCTTTTGTTTATGTCTTACAATGCTAGCATGCAAAAAACACAGAGATCAGTAGATGAAGCTATTAGGAAGCATGTATACAGATGTCGTATTGAACAGTCTTGCATAAGTGAAAGAAAGTAATGGTTACAATAAGCTTTAAGTACTCACTGTGAATAAATTGCATTTAGAAAGACTTACAATTGGGTAACACAAACTCTTATGATATAACTATACAGAGAAATAAAGAGTTTCTTGGGATCTTTCCATATCACTTTTAACATTACAATAAAAGATGTTGTAAGCTTGAGCAGCTTTAAATGCAACATTAATGTGTGAAAGAAACAAAAATGAAACATTCTCAAGTTCTTGCAGAGGCAGCAATTTATTGGCTGTTTCCTCTCAGGCTTTCACGGTACGGTGCCCAGGTAGGTGTCATGCCCTGAGATCTCTCTGCCATGCTCACTGACGGGTGCATTTTCACCAAGTTTTATCACAGCCTGAATCACTTGCAGTTGTTGATAAGTTTCAGCTGGAGGTGGCCAAGGAACTGTAGAAAAGAATGTAAGAATGGCCAGGGAAAGGTAAAAACAGGGAACATTTTTGTACAATAACACTATTCATAGGGCAAATGCTCCATTTCATGGGGGTTATGCCGACTCACCCCTGCTAAGGTCTGAACAGATGGTGTTTAATGTTTAATTACTTCCATATAGACCTTTCCTAGCAATTAGGGGAACACCTCACCCAACGATTGAGACCATCACAGGATCTGAGATTATATTTCCATGAAAGATACTGGAGTATTAAAACTCTCCACCTGTCTGCTTGTTGCATCCTAGTTTGAAAAGTCACCTTCATGAAGCAATACTCTTCTATTTGCCAGCTGGGGATCAGATGTTACAGAGGATTTAACCAAATAATAGGGCCCCCATCTGTTGATTTTTGACTCATTTATGCTTCCCGTCTCCCACCACAAACAAAGCACAAACTGAAGCCTCTATCGAGAGGCTCGTATCCTTCTAAAGGGTACTAATTGACAATTCTCATGCTTCAGTGTTTGAAACCATGTCAGCATGCTGTTTGCATGCAGGGAAAAGCTAATAATTGTAAGAGTTACTCTTTCTGTGAATGGGTAATACGTACAATGTTTATGACCCATTTTTGTAATAACCACTTTCATGTGGAGGCATCTGCAGTGGAACTTATTTTAACTAGTTCTCTAAGGATTCCAGATGTCACAACTTGAACAAAAGTGCTGTCTTTTCCATCAGTCTTTGTACCAAGTAACCATTTAACAGCTGCAAGTCTCCTCAAGGTGCCCAAGTGGCTTTAAGACATTTCTGCAGCCAACCTCTGTCCTAGGCATTGTGGAAATAGTCCCCCACATATGTGAGAACTTTTGTGGAGCCTGTCTACCTGGAGTAATATGTAAAGAAATTACAGCCCTTCTAGAAGTAGTATTGATTAGGGATATGGCTGTAGCTGAAAAAAAAACCCCAAACTATTGTATCTAAAAGCCTGTCTGTTTTTTTTTTTCCAGCTGCAGTTATTTATATTATATAAGTGTTACAAATAAACCTCTGCTTTGTGCAGCCTGCCATAACACAGTATCAGACCCAGTCTTCTCATTAACAGATGATAAGTCAAAGAAATTGGGTGGGAATGTGTCAAAGAGAACTGAAAATATTTTTCACCTACTCCATTTCACTCAGTGGCATAGGCTCTTCAGGATAGATTCCTGTATATTTCTGTTTCTGTTTTATATTTCTGAGTGCAGAGTTTTCAAAATAAAAGATTTTCTCGGAGGAAAAGACTACTAAAATGCTAAGCTATGTGACCTAAGTGACAGCCTAAACTATGTGCCATAAAGTCTTTAACTGGTGCCTCTCCTGGCTTTCTGGCGATGTCAAACAAGAAATTCCCAGAGCTTCTTTTCACGTTATAACGGTGTGGAAAAGACCAAAAAACCTGGTTGTGTACTCTGATGGTGTCAACAAATAGAGCTACAAAGCCTCATGCTAGCTGAGGATATAGCCCTCTGCGGGCTGGGTAACAGGAGGTAACAACAAATATTTGCACTCAGGAAGAAGTCTCCAAGGTCTTGAGAATGTTTGGATGTCTTTTGTTTTGTATTGTGGATTTTCTAAGCTGTCAAGAAGCGAAAACAATACATATTCATTTAGGGTATAAGAATAAAACCAAAAATGACACAAACGTCCTTACAAGATTGTAGCTGGCTCACGAGTTTGGAGATACCTACATGCAAATCAGTCATTCAGTCAGCGTGGCAGAGCCGTGTCAAAGCTGCCTGGGCGTTACGGCGTGGAGGGCTAGCAACATGCCGGCAGCCAGCAAATTGCTGCTACCTTCTGCGTGGAAATACTCTCCTTGTTCAGCTTTTACATGTTGATGCTCAAGCCAGAAACAGTCACACCTGAGAAATCTCTTGAATTATGGGCCATGAGAGTATTACTTTGCTCCTATTAAACACAAGAAAGTGGCCCACATTTTTGATATGACATTAAGGCTTCTAGGCTAAAATCTGTGAACTGGCAGCTTGATATATTTTCAATGACTACCCGACAGAGGCTCCAATATGTCCCAATCTACAGTAGATGTAAATTTTATATAGAAATCCCACTATGCGATAATGATTGTTTGCAACCTGAAGCCCAAAGACTCTATCTTCTGTTTTGTTTCTGACAATTTAAGACAGCTTGGAGAGGTGGAGGGAGGAATGTCAGCAATCAAAATTATTTTTATTTTAGTGTGACTGTCAAATGAACATAGATCCACTCCTGACAAAAACTGTTTAAGGGTACAGAAAGAAGAATGAAAAGATTGCACGGTTGCTGAACAAGCTGCTTGGCATTTATTTTGTACAACAGAAACCCTAAAAGTGCTTCAAAACCAAGTCTTTTCAAAGTTAACAGTGTTGACATAGATAAAAACATTTCTTCTTCATTGGATGTATCCTTTCAGAAAGTTATTGCAGCTCTGAAAGGACAAACCTCAAAGTTCAAAATTTTGTTAGGTGTCTGAAATCTTATTTCAGTTCTAGAACAGACCTAAGTTTGAAAATCAAATTTCTCTTGTAATTTAGTTCTCTGTCTTTCCACGGCAATTAAAATAATTGCACTTTGTCAAGTTATGTCTTTTACCCTGATTAAAGATACAGCTGTATTGAGCAAACACACAGACTAGTCTGTTGACAGATGAAATAAGATTGCACAGCATGTCTGAAATTGTTCTGATAGCTTCACATTATGTAGTACATAGGCAAAAATTTATCCAGTATACCTTCTTATACTCATAGAAAAGAAATACTCTATTAAACAGCGATTCATTCTATATATCATGTTCTTAAACCCAGATAGTTTTAGTTATAAATCAGAGTTAACGAGCGCTTTGGATTCTGCCTCAAAGTTAATTATTGGTGTGTTCTCCTGTACCTGGTTGTATTTGAAAGCAAGTGTCTAAAATCACAGGGAATAAATTAGATTAAAAAATTCTTTGATCATTAGAAGTATATACAGTTAAGTTTAAGTTATTAGTGCAGATCATTTGGTTGTTTACAACATAATTACCAATTTGACTATGAAAAAAAAGAATTGCAAATTGTTTTGCTTCAATTAACAGTACATAAATAATTCTGGCGTGCATAAATATTTTACTGTTGAAAAATGTAGCACATAATTTTTTATGGTGCTCTTAAAACAGGTCTAATGCAAAGTTAATAACATACGTAAAAACCCCTATCTATGGAGGGAAAAGCCATGTGTCACAAAGAGGACTAGAAACGGTCTTGCACCACAACCTGCTAAGAGACTAACAATTACCAATAATGTGAGTAGTGAAACATTGCAAAACTGCACAGCACTACAATGCAGCAACATAGCTACAACAAAGTATGTGGATTTATCCTGACTTTTGCCAGCTCTTACTTGATGGCACTGCTTAGCACCTGCAGAAATTTAGGAAGGTTCTCCAAACCAATGCTTTCACTTCTGTGACACACTGCATCTCAAACTGTAAAGGGTAGGCAAAATTGCAAAATAACAACTAAGATTTTCAAATAAGTGTTTCCTTTTAGGTTTTAAAGAAAAAGATGAGCGCTAAAGGGGTCTCACATTAGAAAATACTTGGACACTATTCTGACTAAGATGCTGTTAAATATCAGGCTTTTCAGCTAAGCAGTGTAAAAATTGTAATACCAATAATTTGCAGTGGGTGATTGGAAGGTCAACACCACACAGTAATTCAAACATAGATGCATAAACAAATCCATTAAACAGTATTGATTTTTTCCAGTGGCCTGGTATCTTTTTAGATTGCCTTCTATAAGCTCCAGGACTGTGAGGGCTAACTTTCATGCCTTTGCTCAGACCACATTTATGTTTTGTTCAGTCTGATAGTTGAAGAAAACACCTGTACTTCTTAGACCTTATACAGCAGAGCTAATGTCTTTTATACTAGGTGAGCATCTGCTCCTTCAGTTTCTTAAAAATTCAAAACTTCAACAGGAGCAACTTTTGGAAATTAAAAAAAAATTGTGGTAGTTTGGTTTAACAAATCTTTGAATTTAGTCTATGCTATGAGGTGCTGACGTATAAAATACGTGTGCTTTTCTGAGTCAGGCTAGTAGTGAGTTTTCTTAGTCAGGCTACTTGACGTAAGGCCCAGGACCTTGTCTACTCAGTATTTATTTACATGCTTATTTGTTTCTTGTCACAAAGTAAAGCACTCCTCTTTGCTGGAAGGGGCAAGCAGAGGTGGAGTTGCCTGAGCAAAGGAGACGTAACAGAGATTACCAAACACGTTGCTTTTCTCATTCATTTACCTTGCTCCAGAAAGAATAATCGTTCCAGATGTGTAAACAAAGCAAAGTTTTCTATAGCATCTGTAAATGTAGCCTTTTTCACCACCCTCTCTTTTCTTATTTAAAAAGTTTAACTTCAGTTTATGTGTATGCCTTTTGTGTGATTCTTGGGCTTTGACCACTTATACTTTAGGTCATTTACCATTACTATAACCCTTAATATCAGTAGCTCAAGGTCCGCTGTAAGATATTGATCCTCATAATTGCTAGGAACTGCAGCCACTGGAAACAGTGGTCTTAGAAGTAAAACATTCCTGTACAGTGAGAAAACAGAAAATGGTGACAAAATGAAAAAAAAAGTCAGAATAATCGCCAAGGAACACTCCGTAGAAATAATTAATTTTTATTATTAAGAATACAAAAAATACTCTTTTAGGAAGAGCAAGAAACATTTCATTTGGGTTTGAAATCCCTGCCCAGCAAATGATTTAGCTGAATTGGACCAAGAGCTTCCTTTCAGTTGGAGCTGATTGGTAAATACATGGGCTTATTTCCCGATCTCTCTTCAGATACAAGCTGAGAGCCACAAGCTGCCATCCCAAGCAGGCAGCTTCCTCTGAAATGGTACCTCCAGGTATTTCTTCCTTCTGCCTGGCTCACTGGCTGAGATTTATCACTGTATCACCAGCTCTGGCTGCAGAAATAAAGAGGAGGATGAGAAGAAAATGCAAATCCCATAAGACACTGGAGCTGTGTTTAAAAATACAATTCTTGTGACTTGGAACAAACATTCAAAGTTCCCTGAATTGAGTGGCTGCTTTTATGAAATGTGATAGTTTTCTAAAAGATACACTTTTTTGCAAAAAAAAAAAGTATCAAGAAAAATACATTCAACCGAAACAGAATTTTAATTTTAACTAGCTGTTGTAAGTACCTGTACTTTATACAAAAATCTCACTAAGTAACTGGGGAGAGCTTTTTCTCAGTTGTAAACACACACACATCTCATTGTAATTCTATAGATTTCCATAGAATTATGCCAGAAGCCCCACAAAGAACCTCAGAGGAAATCTTGTTCCCTGTGACCAGGCCAACTGGATCACAGAAAGAAAGAGGAAATATTATAGCTTTTCAGTTATCTATGTGAAAACTGAAATGTCAGAACTAGCAGCCAGATCTTTCAGACCTGTCACCTGATCTTGTGGCACAAAGATCAGATGTTTACGATACACTTCATTAACTTTGGTAAAATCACTTTTCCATACCTTTTATACAGACACACCTGGAGTTCTAAATTCAAAATAATTACTTAGGAAAAAACCAAAAATCCTGACTATTGCTGCAAGTCAATGTAAGAGAAGATAAAGAAAGTAATAAAAATATTAGGATATAGCAAACAAGGACAACCTAGAAAATGTCTGTGTTGAAAATGATTATAATAAAGAGCTTTTCTTGGGATGACACGCTCATTTCTGATCTACCTGTTTCAAAGACAGAACAGAGGCAGTGGGATTAAGAAACTGGTGTTAAAAATATTAAAGTCATTATGAGTTTGGGGCTATTTCAAGCATACCCAAAAAAGGAAAAAAACCTGAGATAAAAGTATGAATTGCATATTGTAGATCTATGCTTCTACATAGATTTTCCTACAACAGAACAAGAAAAGGCTATTCAAAAGTATTAAAAAGCAACAGATTTAAAATGTACTAAGACATTTTTACAAAGTATATAATTAACCTGTGGGACTTGTTGCCATAGGGTAGCACCGAGGCCAAGAATTTAGCGGGATTTAGAAAGAGCGGGCATTTTTATGTATAATCAGAAGTTACCACGTTACGTTAGAGAGCATAAAGTGCTTTTACAGAGGACATAAAGTCCAATACTTCAGGCCATAAGGCAACTAGTAGCTCACGGGGGTTAGGAGGAAATGTTTTCAGCTGGCAGGTCATTCTGTAGTGGCCACTGCAGGGCTCCTTGGAGCTACGGCCGCGCTTCAGCTCCAGCCAGGGGAAGACGAGGCAGGCTGCCAGTCTGACGCGGCACTGTAGGTCTGTGTATTTCATCTGTGCTCTTACTCTTGCTGTTATTTTTGTTCATTTACTTCTCTGTGACGATATTTTGCTAAGAACACTAATTTATTACAGGTAAAGCCTATCTGGCAATCTTGTGTACCTTTCTGCTCAGTGAAGGGGAACAACTGATTTCCTATGTAACATGTCTGCAGCTTATTCCTCTTTTCGAAGCAAATGAGTTGTTAATGCAAGGCAGATGTTAGTGTTTGTTTCACTCTTTGCTGAAGGAGCCGGCATATTTTCTTCTAGGGAAATACTTTCAAATCACCTCATTCTTCTATTAATTCAACATAACTGACTGTAAGAACTATGTTAGTAAAATTAATATTTCAGAGCAGCACTGCGAGGGATATTTTTAACACGAAGCACCACAGCCCCTGTTTCTTGTCACTTGTGTCATCCTGTCATCATGTACGCCTTCAGACATAGGCAGGCTGATACTAATGAGCTCACCACTCCATGTTCCTCTATCATGAAGTTCAGTACTAATGAGAAAAATTCCCAGACTGCACTCACACTCTAAATCAATTTGGCAAGATTGATCAAAATATTCATTAAAACAGTTTGTTCTTCAACTCAGCCTGAACCCTGCAGGCATATCTGTTGTGCTTCTATATGGTTTTGTGTGTGAGTCTGTGTGCACGTATGTGAGTGTGTGAAATTAAAAAAAAAAAGAGTCAGTTGTTTTTCCTCCTCATGTGATTCAAGCACTACTTTCAGAAGAAAAAAGCCAAGGCTGAATTCTCATTACTCTTTTCTCCTTGGGAAGTGCCTAGGAGTCTAGAAATGCTAAGAAAAATATTCTGCACCCCTCTTCTCATGTGCCTGTCAGCAGAAGGCCTGAGAATGACCGACATGAAGCAACAAATTGCCGTCAAAAGGGCAACAAGCGAAACAACAAATGGGAATCTGTCAGAGAAAGAGAGACATCACTGGCCACACAATCCTGGGAATTTAATAATATTTTCTGTCTGTCATTTGCATGCTAAATTTCCATATCTTCCTTCAACAGAATTTCCTCTTGCCATGTCAACCTTGATAAGTATAGGTTAGCTCACACTGTCTACTTTTTCACACGCATTTCAAGATAAAACACAGTCCACAGAGCCAAGGATGACATTAGCTGACTAATGCTCAACCAGCTGGACTCTATGCTCAGAAGGGTCTAGACACAAAATCAGAGCAGCACAAATTGCAGTGAGGGATGGGCAGGGGATAGATTTACAAATCTCAGCTATGATGTTATCTGTCCCTCCAAAGGGACAAGAATAATTGATGTTGGTACCAGTTTAAAAGCCAGACACCCTGACCAGTCTCATATTATGTACTTCTGGTTCATTTCAGCAATAGAGAAGGTTGCTGTTGATCATCTGACTTCACCATTCATTGCCTAGAAACTAGGAGCTTTTTTCAAAGAGCTAAGAGGAAAACTCAGGCAAACTTAAGCCAGACATAGTTTTAAAATACTTCATGTGTTATTGTTCACAACACTGCAAACCCACTTTGGTTTACAATGTTAAATGCATTCCTAACAGCCTATTTCTTATATAGACTATGTGCTATAAAACGAGATAATGTTATTCCAGGAAGTTTTCAGTGGGGTTATGAACCCAATCATTCAGAAACTCCAGAATAAGCGCCACAGACAGTGTCCTGCTGTGTCGAAGCGGCAGGCTGTTGATGGGGCTCCCACACTGGGCGGGGCAGGAGGGACTCTGCCCTGGCTCAGGGCACAGAGTCTCAGCAGTTCAAACTAAAGCGGACGTTAAGTATTCCTCTAAAAATTGGCAGTGGCATGCAAGGCACTGGTCCACATTTCTTTGGATAGGTCATTTCCATGGCTTTGTATTCAGAAGGTGCCAAATTAAAAATAGCTGCATAACTGGCAGGGAGATAAGTAGTTCTGTGACCATGTGCAGAGTGGTATAAGATTTTCTTCCCATTTAAACACTGTTTGCTTTTCAGAAATCACTGGTGTGGTCTGCTCCATTGCTGAACATCAGTGTGTGCCTCAGCATCACTGGATTTCCAGAGCAGCCAGCTAGGCTTCAGCCAGCAAGTACACACCCAAGTTTGGGTGAGTTTGCCTGGAGAAGCAGTAACTCCCATGTATGCAAGCCATTAGAAATGAAACCACTATTTAAATGCAATGATGCAAACCTCCATCTCAAGAGTAGCCCAAGCTCTGCCAATGCAGAAAACTTTTTTTCTTTACAACACAAAATAACACTTTTGCTATGAAGCAAAAAACCCCCAATCGTATTGTCCAGACAGGTTCTCTGGAGATGAGATACGGTGTTATTAACCAAATGCTTGTTTACAGGCATATCATCTGCCATAGAAAGCGAGGATCAGCTCATATCGCTTTCCTTTCACAGTGCAAGATGCTGGTTTTAATGTGCTTCCTGCTTGCCCACTTTTATCTGGCTGGTGAGGTTTATTTCTCTTGACAGAAGCTGTCCCGAGGCATCTATTTCCACAAATAGCGGGAAAAGCAGATACTGGAACTGTTTGACTCTGTTCAGTGGATAGACTCTACTGAGGGCCATTGAAATTTCCGTGAAAAGAGAAGTTTTAGGGAATCTAGATGCTAACATGCTTTTAAAATTTTTTCCATATCTATGCAAGACAGTGGCTTTCAGGAATGAGTTAAAATTTCATTTATTCAATTATTCAAAATGTTTCTGCTAAAATCTTTAATCAAAAGTAAAAAAAAAAAATTCAAAACACAGTGTTGCCTAATAACTGGTGCATGTCTCAGGCAGGTTGTGTGAAGCTTTTATTTTCTACACTGGATTAATAATTCCATAGACAGCAGAGAAAGTTAAACATACAGTACCTCCTTTCCCTTGTTGATCTTAATAGGCTAACTCGTTCATTTTAAAATCAGGTAGGAAAAAAATTTCATGAAAGTTGTCTATTCGGAAGAGTGAAACCTTTGATTTGCAAGAGACTTCTGAAACCCTCCATACTCCTTCTGTGGCTTGTTTTAAATTACCATGTTTCTTTTTCTGTAGCTTTGCAGCATCTCAGATATTTTCAGCATCAGTTGAAGATTCCTTTGCTTAGTGCAGGGTTTTATTTATAACTTTTTTCCTCAGAATCTTAGGCAGAAGTTTGGTACAGTGACAGAAAATGCCATGGGATTCTTTGCCATAGGTATGGAGACGCTTTGCAGTGTTCTCTCTCATTTTTCCCCTCTCACCTCCCACCAGTGCCAGACTGTTCTAGGAGAGCTGCTGCTGCAGCCCGTGTCTGAAGGAAAATGCCTCCCCCCCTACCCAAAGAAAGAAAGAAAAAAAGGCATTGTAACACGTGGTGCATTTTCAGCTGCCTTCATCTCAAGTTCTGTGTATAAACTGAAATAAGGCAGTTACTCTTTTTGGAGCCCCAACAGATGTTTCCAGTGCACAAAACCCCACATCCAGATATTTCTGTTCATGTATAACAGAGAAGATGGTTCAGGTTTAAGCCTGCTATTATTTTGGGGGTTTTTCAAGATTTCAGTCTTCATGTAATGTTTGGGTTCAACTGTGGCTACGGTACGACAGGAGTTATTTTATAATTTCTTGGTCAACACACAAAATTGATGAGTTGCCACTGGACAAGCATTTGGTTCGACATTGTAGCCAGGGCTGATTAGTTGAAAGATTGCCTAAATTGCCAGCAGCCAGAATAGGTGGTCCAGCTCCCATATCTTCAGCCACCTCTTTCACCAGAGTCAGGGTTTTTCTGAGGCTGTGTGAGACAGATCTGCAAGTTTTCTTCCGCTCCTGAAATGTCACGTTAGGGTCAGGAGAACTGCAGTGCAAAGGAAGGGACAAGAACTGCTGTGTAGAGACGAGAAGAGTTATACTACCTTTCAGGTTGCAGCAAGTTGCACTTGAGGGTTTTTTCTGTAAAACTTTTCTGTGGCTCCCCATTTGTTTGAAATTGAAAACCCTTTTATCACTCATATCTCAGAACTTTAATTCATTGACATCTGTGAAATGCTTTGAATTTACAGTATAGGACATTGCTGTCATCAGTGCAGATGATGTATTTACCAAAATAAATCTATATTAAAAACAAGCCAGTATACTAAGATTGTGAATCCTTTTCTTATTTGCTCTTTGAGGAATAACTGTTGGTCCAAAGTTTTTCAATGGATATCTAACATGCCCAAGGAAAGCATAGTTGTTATTGAAATATATTGTAAGACTGTGACTGCGTTTGATTAAAGTAATTTTCAGCAAAGTATATGCTCCTTGTCCAAAGGAAGCCAAACCACAAGATGAAAATAACAAGACCAGTCATGTTAGTTTGGAAAAGCCTAAAAATTAATCAGACCAAGCCCAGTAAGCAATATCCTGGTCATTTCTTACGCTTCCTTCTTTCTTCTGATCAATAACGTGTGCTGCTCTGTCCTATGTTAGGGAATGTTTATGGGACTGGGAACTGTTAGGGAATGCTTTGTCTTTTCTCTGTGTGAGAGAGATAAATTCAAGGAACTCAGTATATGTAAAAACATGATTGCATTGGTCAAATGATTATAGTTCTACCGCTGAAAAATGTATTCTAGTACCTTAAATTTCACGTCTGTATGCCACGGAAAGAGGTGGCATGTTTTCCAAGAGAAGGAGGTGTGGGCTCTCGCCTGCTTTCTGAGGCACTGCTCCACGCTCAGCGTGATGCGGAGCTGTGCAGGGCGTGCAGGAGCTCTTGGGGGAAGCAGAGTTTCTAGATTAGGTATGCACACCTCTGAGCTAGCCAGTGATTCTCTTCTCCAAACACTTCATTTTACGCGAGCTAACAAGAGCACACATTAATGATTGGTTTATTCATTGACAATGTTTGCCACTGCTCTTTGTTTCCAAGAGTCTGTTCCGTAGTATGTTACAACTACTACATATTTGGAATCTTTCAAGATAAAGATGCTATATAGTCTGAGACGTTGCTGTCATGGGGTTATAATTGTGCTTATAATAGTGTGACGTATTAATGTATAGTTGTAACAATTATTATTAGCAACAAATCTAGCCCATCGCACGTTTTTGTTATTGGTCTTATTTCAAGCATCTCCCTTTCCAGCAGCTTTTCCATATAGTAGACTTGATAAATCCTCCTTTCAATATTTAGCTTAAACTACCACAGGCAAACTCATTTGTAAATTAAATATAACACTTTCAATCAGATGTTTTTTTGATATGAACACACAACAGAGGTAGGAGAGAATATTGGATTTGAATGACAATGATGATGAATAATATAATATTTATCTGCTATTGGAATCTGGAGCTGCTCCAATGAGCTACAGAGTCTTAAAATCTTAATTAAAGATTAATGCAAGAAAATATTGAAAAATCTACTCAAGGAACAAGAGGTGAGGAAACAGGGTATTCTAACCCATCCACAGTACTGCCATTCTCAAGCACAGAAATTGCATGAATCAGGCTTCCATGAGACTGATCCTAAT
The DNA here is from genome assembly GCF_000690835.1 of Fulmarus glacialis. Classification (NCBI taxonomy): domain Eukaryota; kingdom Metazoa; phylum Chordata; class Aves; order Procellariiformes; family Procellariidae; genus Fulmarus; species Fulmarus glacialis. Next base: position 19,776 of record NW_009209897.1, read on the forward strand.
ACACAGTGTGTGTAGCTTTGAATTCACCTTTTGGCTTTCAGACCTCCTAGGCTGCAGGTATGGTCCAATATTCAGTTTTTCTTTTTGCAAAAACATCCTTCTGTTAAAGGCAAAGATGGGTTTGTGATATATTCATTTATCTCTAGGAGTTCAGTTAGAAAATACTACTGAGACTCACAGGAAAGATTGGCAACATTATGATCAGGTCTACAAAACAAAATATTCAAGAAGTATTGATTCTATTCCTCTTGAACTCTTAAGAAAATTTTGCAGCATAAAATAGTGGAATGATATAATTGGTTTAAAGTCAGAGGCTGCATCTTCATTACATTTCTAATATATGATACTTATTATGTATTAATAACACCTTATTATCTCTTGTCATGTATAATAAATATAGCGTCTGAATATTAACTTAGTGTTTTATGCTAGCTCATAAGGCTTGAAAACAGAAGCTCTGATTTCTTGCACAGCTCAGATGTTCTTCCAGGGTTAGATACTGCTCTTAGGGAATAGTGAATTTATAGACCTCAGTGTAATTAAACTTGGACACATGTAGAAATACCAGTTTATCATTAAATACTTTGTAATTAAAACTGAATTTAGGATAAAGTTTATGTTTGTGTAAATATTAGAGGAATGTACATTTACTGCTTTGGTTTGTGTTGGACCCTCAGCTTTAATGCTGCTGCTGCATTTGAAATAACTCAAGAATAATCCCATTTGAATCTGCAGAAATACCACTAATGCTGCAGAAGTAAAAGACTTGGGAAGTTCATCCTTATGACTATACATTTTTCCTTCTGGCTTTTGTATCATGACCAATTGGATGCAAAAAGTGTGTCATTATCAATTCGGTTTTGTACATAACTATGTACACAGCAAAATTACACAGTAAAATTTACAAAGTGGCACTGCTTCTTACCTTGCAGATTTTTCAAGAAGCTCAGGAACTTCATATTTATAGCGCATTGTCAGCTGTGATGATGTCTACCTTGCAGTCACATGTGGGTCAAGATTTTTTAAAAAAAAGAGTGATAATTATGAGCGCTTCTTTGGATGCTTAATTTAGTAATCTTTCATACAGCCCTGCTTCTCAAGAGTTAAACATTAACCCTCTGGTGGACAGACCTCTTTAAGGCTTTTTGAAATCACAAAATATACTTTACCAATCACTTTGGAAGACCTTGGTTTATCCCCTAATTGCAGAAGGAGCAATAGGTATAATCGTTACAGTGATGCCATCGATACTAATATCAGTAAACATTAAATTATTAATTTACATCTATATGAGAGGCAAAGGTCAGGGGAAATTTATGCTGACAACATGGATATGTGATTAGAAAGTAATCTATATAGGGGAGTGCTTCAAAATACTTTCACCAGCTTCTTCTTAAAGTCTAGTAGTCTCCCTGGTGTGTTGGGAATGTATCTGTGAGTCAAATCTTCTAATTCCTTGTAGGCAAGGAATAGATTTTTTCAGCATCCCAGAAACGCATACTTTATAAGCTCAGTAACAGAAATATGCTACGGTATCCAGCACTAATAAGTGCAACTAGCTTAGGCAAAGTTGATCTCATGGGTATAACTACTGGCAAACAAAAAGTAACTCACTCACCATTAGTTCCTTTTCTTTCTCTTAAAAGGAAGTCACTGGGGTTCCTAAAAGATGTATCTTCCACTTTTATTCTGAAAACTGTTCTTATCTGAAGAACGGTCCAGTGGAAATTCAGTTAGTAAAGGACAGAACTACTTAATTACTTGAGAACTTGGATATAAAGGCATGAGTATAATTAGCCAAATTATTCAATATTATACATTTCATAGGCAAAGAGCTTGACCTGAGGCAGTCCTTGTCAAATATGGCATAGTTAGTTGTCATCAAGTGTTATTACCCTTTAAAACTTGTGGTTGTATTGGAGAGACATTTATTGATGTATCTTGGAGGATACTGCACCAGAGGCCATTTTGATCATGATAAACAATTTATGATAAGATTCTTGCCAGGTCTACTTATTCTGAAGTGTGATATTATGGTGAGAAGGAAGGTGTGAACTGCTGCCAAAGGCTAAGAGTATCTTCAGATTATTTCAGTATGTTCGCTACCTGGCCATAACACCAAGCAAATGCTTCTACCTCTGTAACGATAATTCTTCAGAGGAGGCATACCTCACAGATCCTCTCTGACACATTAGTCAGCTTTAAAATCCATGACTCACCTGAGACAAAACCTTCCTCTATTTCAAAACAACTGGCCTGAAAATAGCATGTCATATACTTTTGGGAATAGCCTCTATTTCTAATAAATTCCGAATGTCTCTGAGCCTTGCTGGTCATACAAGAGTCAGAAATACGAAGGCACAAGCTGCCTTTTAAGTGACTTTCCTTCATAGGATAACCTGAATGGATTGTGGAAATTCCGATTTTTTATTTTAAATGCTTGTGCGTGATGTTTCTTTTTAAGAGGTTGACTGGATCAAGGTGACTGTCTTGAATTTCTTGAACTTATTTATTAAGTGAAGCTGACTTTCAGCCTCATGGTAAAAAGTTGTGTGATCTTTAATCTTAACAAATATAAGACAAAAAGTGCAAAACATTTTTTCCTTCATTAGAGTTGATAAAAATATTACAATAACATGAGATCAGACCTTGACACAAAAAAAAAGAAATCAACACTATGGGTATTATTGAAAACTCTTCAATCTTTCAACTTAAAAATCACTGAAAAGGGTTCCATTTATTTCAGAGAAAAAATCCGCCTATTAAAAAATGGAAAAGAATCTAATAACTACCAAATTCCAAAGTGTGGTTATATTAAAATACCTTAATTAGTTGTATTTTTTCTTTAACCTGTCCGTCCCCTTCCAGTAGGGGCAATAATAGAAGATTAAACTGCAAAGTGGAGATCACCCATTATATGAATGTCTGGAAAGTGACAATTTTACATTTTAAGTAGATAGGTAACAAAGCCATCCTTACCATGTAAGTGGCATACACTGATGGCATATATAACACAAACTCCACCTGTAACACTGAACATCTAATTTTAGCTGGCCAGTTTGTGTTCTTTAACAATTCACTTCCTAGTTAGAGGGGAACAGAAAAGGTCAGCTGGAATTCGGAGAAGTTTATGCAGTGGGTAAAAGTTCTAGTTGAATACATTACCACATGATGCTACTGTGGTCTACACATATGGGGATGGCAGGTTATCTAATGATATCCCAAAGGATATATGGCATTCATTTATACACGATTACACTTACTGATCTACACACATCCATTCAAATCCACAGTGATTTGCTTCAGCTGTGAAATACTGTCCACCAGAAATATTTTTCAACAAAGCCCTACCTTGAAGTATGTTTGTAGACTACAAAAAACAACCATGTAAGTACCACCAGCTTAGACCCAGCAGCTCTCAGTGCTGTATAGATAGTTCACAGGGCATACAGACATCAGATGAGTTGGAGTAGTAGTACAATAGTGGTAAAAATAAATTTTAAAGTCAGCAACACATTCCTCTCTTAACTATTTCTAACTTGTTGTTAGTCTGCCTACTGTGAAAAAGCTATGTATTTTTATTTGTGAAAACCTATCCCCATTTTGAGATATGAAACAGAAATGTAATAGAAAACTCAGAACACTACAACAGCAGATACAGAATATTTCTGAATTTTTTGGTAGTAGTAATAGTAATAATAATGTCTTTTCTAACATCTCTGGAAGCCCCCAGCTACGGGGTAGGTAAAACATTATGATTAGCTTCTAATTAATATCTTAAATCTGTGCAACTTAATTATATGCTCCTGTTGTCCTGGAGCATCCTTTTCAGCTTTTTTTAGAACTAAGCTAATCACAGTAGCATTTGAATATTCTTGCTATTGGACATTTATCATATTTACCAAGATTTTTACAGTAGACTCATATTTCATGCAAAGTTCAGGTGAACCCCTATCCTATTTGAGGAGCAAGCTAATGATCCAAAAGTTGACTCATGGCTGTAGCTTTTAGTCTTACTTATTTTTATTCATGCTATTAAACACCTAAAATATTTGTGCTGCGTATCTCTTAAACTAACAAAAAATCCTGCAAACCAAACCTGTGTGGCTTTTTTTTTTGTAGAAAACTGGTTAACAGTCCATTAAATAAAGCGGTCAGGATCCTAATAAAGCATTCATACACCCTTCTAAGGTAATTCTACATCCTTCTATATATGTTTTCATCAACTTCTTTTTTTTTTTTTTTGTTATGGGTTTAAGTAGTGTGGAAATTAAAACTTACTCAAGAGTACAGTTACTTTTCCCTGAAAAATAATCTAAGCAGACTTAACTGTGATTTTATCATTGACTTATGTTCTTAAGTTCCCATCAGTAAGTATATAACACTATATATAATTTCTCATAAATTGGTATATCTTTATAGACAGAAGAGATCTTTTTTGTTGGTCCAATTCCCTCATATATTCCATCAGATAAATATATTTCTGTATGCACTTAGCAGACTTAAAAAAAATTCATTTTATGCAAATTCATTTTTCATTTTCTGGCATTATCAGACATTTATTTAAAAGCAACTTGCTATGAAAACAAGATCTATGTATGCTGGTGTATTCTAAATTAGTTTTTGAGAGCCCCATTATAATGTAACTATTCATTGAAAAGGACTCTGATAAATGTCCACTTTGATCTGCTAGGCTGGTGTGATACTCTAAATGGAAACGGGAATCCATTGGAAGGAGCCTGATTGAACCAGATATACCAGAAGGAAATTAAGATGCAAGAGATGTAGTTTAATCAGGCTGCAATTGTACTAATTTAACTCATCTGGGAAGTGTAGGGCCATAACTTGGACAGTGCAGATGATGATTATTTCTTTAATCATTTCCACCTGGTAGGAGGTAACGACTATCTACCCTCTGCAGCTGGTCCTGTGCCTGTTTGCAGAAGAGAAATTTAGGTTGTAGCAGAAGTAGATGCTCTTCTTCTTAAATGTGTGGGCTGCCAAAGGGTGTGACTGCCCCTGGACAAGGCATGTGTCGTATCAGTGCCAGAAAGCGTACTGGAGAGAGCAAAATGTGGAAGTCTACAGGAGTATAAAATGTGAAGTTCCTAAGCCACCAAGCTAAATCCACAACACGGAAAAGGGATTATCTGCTTGCTATTGCAGCTCGGCTGTCTAGCCTCTTGAAGGTGTGCCTCCCCCCAAGGCTAATTTCAAGCATGATTTATCAGGGACACAAAACCCAATAGGTGAAGAACTCCACTAGATACCTGACATCTGCCAACTGCAGCAGCATGAACCCAACTCTATTCCAATAACTCTCTGAAATGCTGTGATAAAAAAATAGAACACCTTGCTGTTTTAAAAGATTGTTGATCTTTTATAAGATAACTTTTGCATAAAAACTGATGCCATGTTAATTCTAGGACTGGGATGTTGAGAGTTGTTGTTCTGCGTGTGAGGGGACTCACACTTTAGGACTCATGATTCATTATAATTAATACAATTTATATACGCAAAGTATATGAGTCAATGATTTACACATAAATTATTCTTCTCTCTGTACTTTCAAGCATGTCTTCATGAATAAATCTGCTTTAGATATTCTCTATCTCCTCTGGTATCTTAGAAGTTCTGTGTTTGTTCCCGCCTCTGAGTGACGCTGTACCGTAACAACCCCACAAACAAGCATACCGGCACAACTGAGGGAAAAATGAACAGTGACAGGGGCCAAAACGGGATTAGGACTTGGGTGCCAGCTTTCTTCTGGAAAAAACATATGTCATTGCAACGCCAGGTTCCAATTTTTCCACTCTTTAAAGTACCTGCTAACCTATTTTCCACACCAGTCCCATTGAACATCCCATTGAACAGTTTTGTGCTGATGGGAAGTGCACTGTATGCGTCAGTCTTGTATATTTTCCTTTTTCATGCCTGACATGGAAGAATTAATTGTCCTACTGATGTTTTTCCTTATTCACATCACAGTAGTGTTATTGTTTATAAACTCTTTCCTTCTGTGGAAAAGGAAATATGTGCATACAGAAAGCAAGATGTTATAAATACAATATTATTGTTCTATGAAGTGGGGGGGGGAAGAACGTACTGAAACCTGCTTTCCATAAATCTGTCAGCTTTCTGGAATGAATTCCAGGACGTGCTGAAGCCAGTAAAATTCCCATGATATTTTGGAATGCATAGTAATAGAAAACGAACATACCTCTGTAAAATTGTTTCATTTCATTTGACAATTATCTCACTTCAAATGACAGGTATCTTTTCAATATACAATATTGAAAAAGTTTGACATTGAAGCCTGTGTAGCAAAATGCAAGGCATCTTTGATTCCCAGTGTCTCCCCATGAATACTCATCATCTTGCAGCAGTGTCTAGGTGTTAGCAATTTATTTGATATGAGTACAATAAAAGCTTGTTCTTTGAAGCTTTACCCTGTGCTATTTGAAGTCAATAGGAGTTTTGTCATTGGCTTTAAAGGAAGTAGGGTCAAAATCCTAATTAACAGTGTCAGCTCCACCTATCAATCAAAGGTGGACTATTCATAATGAAACATAATTACCAGAACAGGTTAAAATGCAAAGTTAAGTATTAAAAGAGAATACGTGCAGATGAAGTGTAAGATCTACACCTTTGAGATGCTGAATACTTTCTGACGCTGGATGCCTTTTGGTTATTTAGTTATTATTTTATATCTTGGTGAGGTTGCCTAGGATTCTGTACAGAAGGTCTGTGTAAGCTCACACCCCTGGGTAGCCCTGAAATCAGCTCCTGGACTCCCAGGCACTGCACAGAGCTTCCTTGAGGCTCTGTTCTCTTCTGGCCCTGTAATAATGCCGTTATAGGGGTCCTTCTTTGGGTTCTCTGTGTGATTCTGCACATAAAGTTCTCAGCTAACAAGTAAAAGGGACTTCTCCCTCCCAGCTCATTCAGCCCTGCATACTCAAACTTGGGGAGGCTATCTGTGCAGATTCCTTCTTGCAGTTCTGAGGAATTTTCTGTATTAAAAAGAGTGAATAAAAAGTGAATAAAACCAATGGAAAGAATTTGCAGTATGGTAGTGCATACTGTGTGAGAATGTATGTAAATATAAGCAGAAGTAATTTAGAGTGGAAATATCCTCTTTTGGATTGCATTTTGGTTGTCTCCCTAGAGTTAAAGTGCATGCATACCCACTGCCTAGCTGCAGTAATATCAGTTTCTCAATTTCATACAGCCCGACTTTCTTTTATTTTACATATGATAACTATTTAAATTGTTTTGATTTGTAGTATGTTCACATCTTATCCTCAAGACGTTCGGTATCTCAAAAGGAGAAACGAAATGCATGGTATATAACGATCTCCCTATAAAAATCTAAGTGTAATTCCTCAAAACTTAATGTATAATTAAATAAGCAAAGGAATCCCAACATGGGTTTTAGGATTATCTAGGAACATGAAATTGGTAAGAGCATTAAACAAAAGCCATAGGAGATAATCCTAAGAAACGTACAGAAAACCTCTTTGGACCTTGCAGTACAAGATCTTTCACAGGAATTTGCTTGAAGCGTTATCAGCTCTAAATGAACGAGGTGTATAACAATAGATCAGCGTATGCAACGTAACGAGAGGTACGCATAACATTTCTTCAGAATAGGTGTTCTCAGCATACGTATGCTCAAGCAATTAAGTGAAAACCTGATATTTAAGACTGAAAATAGGCAAACCTGTGGGAATAATATTTTATAGTTAACAAGAAAGGTCTGGCCTTACATTTTATTTAGAAGAGATTAACCTCTATAGGCCAATAGCTGTCAGCGTCGTTTGCTTTCCTTGTCTCTACATATGGTGAAAGGAATCCTTAAAAAATTCACAGGGAAAAAACTGAAAAAAATACTTTGTATAAACAATTATGCTTCTGAATAGCAGCCAAGAGAAAATGAATGTCTGGTTCAGTATATATCACTCTCTATTACCAAAACTCTCTGGAAAACAAACTACATTGGTAAGGTGTTCAAAATAACCTAACTGAATTAGGATACTGTGTCTTACTGAAAACCAAAGTAAAGAAAACAATACCCTAGGGCCATACAGGTTTCTTTGAAAGCGCCACATGTCTGCAGCCTTCTTGTCTTTGGGAAATGAAGAGAGAAAATGGCCCAGCCAGGCTCTCAGAGCAGACACGGTCTCCAACCGGCCATCCCTATGCAGAGGTGCAGCTACACCGGCTTTGCACTTCCCTGGTGCCCAGAGCTTTCGGGAGTTTCGTCAGCAGAAGAGACTGAGCAGAAGAGAATTCACAGAAATTTTACACTTCTTTTTGCTGCCAGGGAAGTGACTCTAACTGAATTGTAGTGTCTCCCTGTGGGTCTTGTATTCGTCACTGGGAAGCTGCTCTTCTCAGAAAGATGTCTACTGAGACAAAGATAAGAAGTTTTGTAGCTTTGTACCATAGTCCACTGTAAATCCTGACAATTAGACTCTCAGCTTCCAAAAACTTAAAATAGGTACATGTAAAACTGGTAACATTTCCTGGTAATTTTGGATTTCCTTTGTCGTCTTCAACAATATGTTTTCCCAAAATTTAATTAATTGGTGATCCATTTTTACAAAAATTAGTCTTGTTCAATTTAAGCTCCGGGAGTCTTTTTGGACAGAAAAGGCTTTGGCTTCACAGAACCAGAAGGTTAAATTTACCTAGGAAAGGTAGAAGAAAAATAAATTTTAAATTCCTAACTGGTTTATGAGGAGCCCATTAAATTGAGATACTGCCCATTGAAGACGTAAGACAACAGCAGTGGCATTTGCAAGAACAGTTAAGCAGTACCACTTCAATAATATATTAGACTAAAATTCTGATTATGATTTATTATATCTCATAATAATGTACTTGGAAAAGCAAATCCAGCCTCCTGAGTATTTAGCATTTGAAGGAGATGCTGAACATTTATAAGGTAGTTTTAAAAAATAATATCATTTCTGATGCACAAAACTGAAATGCATTGAAGATCTCTTAATAATGTTAACACATAAACAAGGAAACCCAAACAAAACTCTTACAAAAGTAAATCAGATGTAGTAAATAAAATCAATGCAAAAATGTAATTAATAACTAAAATATGATTTAAAGTAAGATTTAATGTACAATAATGATTTGTGAAAACTAATAGTTATGTTAGTAGAGGGTAAAAAAATACTTGTAATTTAATCAAATTCCAAAGAATAGCTAGTTATCTTGTTATCTGATTGTTTTTAAAATGCTACTAGACCTCCTGGTGAAAGTCCTCCAGAAAGTATGTTGGTTTCTAGGACTTCCTTTTTGATCATTACTAACTTCTATATATTCTTCATTTGACACAAGGCCTAGAGATGAGTGAAAAGTGTCTGAAAGTAGCCTTTGCCCAATATTTCTTCTGAAACATTGACATGGAGTTCCTCCAGAGATTAAGCCAAGGTTTTGAAGATTGTGGTTCTGGATTTCAACACCTAAATCATGCCTGTGTCACACTTTGGGCACCAATCCCTTTTGTAGATCATGATATAAGTAAAGCAGAAGTAAAGCAGAAGTCGTCAGCAGACTGAACCTAGGTCTCTTCAAGGCTTAAAGTATTACAGTCATCATGGGTCCACTCTTCCTCTCATACAAATGTGCTAAATATATATTTAAACATAGACCACTCTAAAAATTATTCTCTCTATATAGAATCATTGTGGGTAAAATAAAATATGCCAGTTCCTTGCCTTAGAAAATAGAACCTTTTTTAACAATGGAGAGAGAATCAATGTTGCCTTGGGCAATGGCAAAATGAGTTAACAACAATCCTACCAAGTGACTGTCTTCATTAAAGCATATTATTTAATATAAAGCTTGTGTAAATTAATCCAGATCATGTATAGGAAAAGAAGGATGGCTAATTTCTACTTTTAAAGGAAAAAAATCGACATTTTAAGTCAGAACTCTTATGTTTCTAAGAGTCCTTGACTTATAATGATAGGTTGCATTTTGAATAAATCAATTGCAATGTTCTCCACTGGGACTATATAATCCATTTCAAATCTCAGATTTCATTGCATACCACGAGCATATTCATGTCTTCTCTACAATTGCAATTATTTAAAGAAAATGGAAGAATCAAAAATAACTCCGTTTTCAGGATTATGCCTGAGCGTGTAAAATAGCAACTATTCAAGGCTGTATATCTACTTCATCTCACAGAATTGAGGACTGCAGGCAATATTATTTCATGAGAATATATCTTGGAATTTTGTCTAGCTTTTGCCAGTCCATACTTCATTTTTGTTCTGTTTCATAGTTGTCTTGTGTGCATTCAGCCTAAAATTCTACTCCTTAAATGGGCAAGGTCAATAAACATCTCCCAATCTCCTTAACATGATGAGTTAAGAGATGAGGCTGACTTGAGGATTAAGAGATGAGGAATGACTAAGATGGCAGGAGTTAGCTTTTGCTGGGTCACAACTTCCTATTATTTGAAATAGCAAATATTTTTTGATAACCCTTTTTTTTCTCAGTAAATCCGCCACTGCCTCCCAGGAGGCTGATTAAGCCAAACTCAAGGTGTTACAGTAGAACACTGGTTTTAGAGGAGAAAACATTTGTGTTTGTAAGTCATCTTCCTTTTGGCATTATACGCCTTACAGCAAAACAAGGAAGAATCATTTCTCTCGCTCTCCCCAGTGCAAATCTTGTATCTGCTTTTCTCACTGAGAAGTAGGGTTTTTGTAAGGGGAGGTTTGAAGTCAATTTAACAAATGACTGTTTTGTTGGGGTTTTAGGCCAGTGATGCGTGTTAGCTTTTGGGGTCTGTTTTGTTCTGATGACTTTTGCCTTTCTGCTGGTTGACCTCACGTAAAAACTCTGCTTTTGTTATGTTTTTGCAATGGCTGTTCCTCCTCTTCCCACCTTCAGAAGATGTAGATTTACATCAACTGAAAAGAGGAAAATATAATTGAATGATCTTATTATTTTTCAGTGCTTTTCTCATGTTCTAAATTTCTCTTACCTTTTGCTTTTGTGTTCAGTCTCTCTTTGTTTCTTACTTGCTCTTGTTTTTTTCTAGTGCTCTGTATTTCATGGAAGCAGTAGCAATGAAGTAAATGCAAGATCTTTATGTAGGCATTAGTGTGACAACTGAACTTTTTGAGTGATCTCTTTGCCCAGCACTACCTCTGTATCAGCCAGACTCACTATCAGGTTTTACAAACTGTGTCTTATTTACTAAATCACACAGATGAAACAAAACATTTTCACCTTTTTTCCTACATACTTGCAACATGCAATTAGTATGGAATTTTACCAATAGCAAGCTTTTTGCAGTAATGTTCTGTTTCTCTCTTGTGCTTTCGGTACTAGGCTCTCAAAATAGCTTGTAAAAAGCAAGGACTGGATTTTGATGCACTCATACATTGATGCCCAGAGCATAGCTGAAGGAGTGCAGAAAGGCCGGGAGAAAACCTGTGCACAGCCTCTATAAAGGTTGGCCATAGCAGACAGTCCTGAAGCTGATGACATGGGGCAGTTTCTCCATCCCAAAACAGGTAAAGCAGAAGCCCAGCATGGTCCAGCAGATCCCTGTGCCCGCAGGAGCCCTCCCAGCAGGCACACTTCCCACCTGCAGCCTCGCATCAGGGTGAAACAAAAGGCACTAAATACCCTGCTAATGTTACATTCAGCATGGGATAAATTGCAAAACAGAGCAAAACAGGAGTGAATTGATATTAGCATGAAGCCTTGATTGCAAAGACAGGAATGTTGACCCTATTATAAGTTAGTAAAAGCATTTAAAAACATTTCTAAAATACTCACACAGACCTCTCTAAATTGTGCTGTGAGGTGATAATGATATGCTCTATGGAGGTCCTTCTTGTAATTCATTTTCTCTTGTGATATAGGAAAAATGATAACCACTCTTCCACAGAGAAAAATTCAGTTCATCTCACCAAGCACATCATCTTCAATGCTTATATTGAAAGTGTTACCCAAACTTTATCCAACGTGGAGAGAAATAGACCTTCTAGGTCCTGATACGTGTCCACCTAACGGAACTGTGTAAATCAGGCCATGTGAATCACTCTGTAGAAATGCCATTAGGTGTAAAAAGAGCCCAGGATGAGTAACTGCACTGTGGACACCGAGTGTTAGAAGAGGTATTTCCTAGAAGTATCTCTAACTGCCTTCCCTGCTGCCTTGATCAGCAGTCCAGGGCAGGAGAAATAATTCTCTTGTTGCTAAGATTAGGTCCATCTCCCCTTTCAGTTCCTTCAATTTTAATATTTTATATTCAAATCAAATAGCAGTGTCTTATTTTTAAAGGGGGAACTGTATATATGAAGTCAGTGCTCTAAAGTCATGCAATAGATGAGTTTTGTTCCATCCTCAGCTTCCCCCAATATACTTGAACACAGCTCCCTGTTTGTGAATTCCCAACAGCACTGGAACATGGCAAGGCATGTCTTGTCTGAGCATCTGGCTTTGGATTTAAACTGCACTAATTGCTTTCACCTCCTCCCAAACATAGACAGATAGGGTACTGTGTTCACTGGAAAATGCCACTTCCAGCATGTGGTTGGCATAATGTTTCATAAAATCTACTTTAAAAATTTATTTCTGACCAGAAACAGAACGCTAAAATACTTCAAGCATCTCTCCCTGCCCTTCATATGACTCATTCTTGCACTTAGAGATTGGAAGCTATTTTAGATAAATAGGATAAAGAGAAAAGAACTACCAGATCAGGATAATTTCACATATGGATGTTTGTACGTAAATACATTTCTAGTCTGACTATGTGATGTGAGCAGATCCATTAGCTTCAAAGTGAACTGCACCTGTAACTATATTTACAAGAATATAATATTAATTAAAAATACACATATGCTATGGGGTATTTTGTGTGAAAGAATCCTTTCTACTTCTCCAATTTTGTTCTAACAGTTATTAATTCTGTGCAAAATGATTAAGAGGTTTGGACTAAAATGCATTAAAGAAATCTCTTTCATGGCAAGCTAAAGTATGCAAAGCAAATGCACTGCAGTTTTGTGTCCAGTAATTGCAGATCACAGTTTTTAAAGAGATCTATTTCACTTGATCAGGTAATCGCATAAATTAGGCCATGTTTGCAGTTTATTGTGAGACTAATCATGAAAATATATGAACCATGATGTATTTTTTTCTTTCTTTTTGAACCTTAATATAAGACCTTGCCACTGACTTTATTTGTAGAAGAAAAAAGCCATTAGATTATATTATGAGTTATTGCTGTTTATTACTTGTATTACAGTGGCACCAGGCTGCCTCACATTAGATGACATTTCCATTATATAATAACACATTACAAATTTTAGGTAGATTACAGTCCAAAGTGGAAAGACAGATCAGGGAATTACTCAGAGCTCCTCATTTCCAGTGGAAAGAAAAACAGAAAACCTGATTGATAATACGCACTCTGGAACTGAAGCAATATAACCAACTGTAGGCATAGAAAGAGTCTCCTTCCTGGTCAGAAAGTATAGCAGCTCTAGTTTAATATTAAGCACTCCTTTTGAATAAACAAGGACATATTTTTAAGATTAAGCATGTTCTCCAGGGCTTTCTTAATTGGCAGCCAAACTGACTTGTACACAGTCACACACAGTGTACAGGATACAGGATTTCTTAAATCACAGTGAAGCATATAAGCTCTAAGATTCCTCTACCTTCCATGAAAACAATTGAAAAATAGTATTTTTAGGTATTAGATAGTCATGTTAATTTCCGTAATAACTAAGTACATAGCTACATGTAAAATGGCATCTAACGTAATCCCTTCCATTTTATTTGCTACCATCAGATAGAAATGATATTTTCCAGAATCCCATAATCCAAAAATATAAAGCTGAGCATTTGTGAGAGGGGGCCTAGAGCTGAGAATCTTACAGCTTGACTGGGACATGAAAGATGTCAGCTAAGGCAGACGGCCACAGATGAAAAGACAGTGTTTGCTGTTAGTTTGATAATAAGAGGGTGAGTGCTCCAAAGTTCACTCACAATTCTCCAGTATCTTGCAATAACTAAAAAGTCTTTTCACAGCAACACAATAACACATTTTATATAAAAGTTACAATTTGGTAACCTTTCACAATTTCACTGCCTCCGTTTCATTGCATAGGACCATGATGGGGTCCCTTTGAAATGCTGACAGATAAGAGACCAAAAAAAGAAAAGAGAAGGACAGACAGAAAGTATGGGAGGAAAAAAAGGTAAAAGGTTTCTGCTCAGGGATCTAAATTAATACATTATTGATCAAAACTTGAATCAGCAAAGTTCAATGATTTGGTCACAACTGGCCTTTATTCTTCCCATCAATTCATATACAGTCAATATCCTATTATATTGCTACTTTGAAAAGATGTCTAGAGGAATAATGTGCTTGAACAGTGCATTCCAGTTAACATATCTGACTGTAACTAAGGGATTCATTTTTTTCCAGTTATCAAAGAAATAAATAGGACCTATAAAACACACAAATGGCACAGGTACTACTGCAACAGTTTGGGCACTAATATGTAGCTAACATTGGTCAAATCTGTACCAATCTCTAACTTGAAGCATGAAAGAATTTTTTTTTTTTTAATATATATTGCTGGAGTCAATGTTTCCACTTCTTATTGATTCCCAAGGAAATAATGTCTTCTGAGTACCTTCAGCCAGTGCTAACATGCTATGTAACTTCACTCACCATATCATGTTGAAATTAGCATTAGGTGACAACAGCTCAATGTAATTAGCTGTGTATATCAGATGCACAGAAATGCACCCTGTAGTTGATTATATTAATTTTCAGCCAGAAGTGCTTGCATTTACACAGTGCTCTGTGCACTGACATTGGCTAAGTTCTCTGCGTCTGTGGTATTCCTCCTCCAGGGCAGGCAGTGCCGGGGAGGCAAAAGCACGCTGCAGGTGAGATGCACCCCACAGCCCTGCTCGGTTTAAAGGGAGCACTCCACATTCATCACTGGGGCTCAGGTGCCATACAGGGTTGTCGTGATTTAACCTTCACCAGCAACTAAGCATCACACAGTCGCTCGCTCACCCCCCCGCTCCAGTCGGAGGCGGGAGAGAATTGGGGGGGCAAAAGCGGGAAAAGTCATGGGTTGAGGGAAAAAAAGATTAATAATTGAAATAAAACAAAGTAGAACAGTAATAATAATAATAATAACAACAACAACAACAATAATAGAATATACAAAGCAGGCGATGCACAATGCAACTGCTCACCACCCGCCGACCCATGCGTAGCCCGTCCCTGAGCCGCAAATCCCCCTTCCTGGACCACGCCTCCCTGTTTATATACTGAGCGTGATGTCATATGGTATGGAATACCCCATTGGCCAGTTGGGTTAGCTGTCCTGGCTATGCTACCTCCCAGCTTCTTGTGCACCTGACAGAGCATGCGAAGCCGAAAAGTCCTTGACTAATAAACACTACTTAGCAACAACTAAAGCGTCAGTGTGCCATCAACATTCCTCTCATGCCAAACCCAAAGCACAGCACCACACCAGCTACCAGAAAGAAAATTAAGTCTATCCCAGCCGAAACCAGGACAAGGATCTGTAGGATCACTGCCAGTGGACGTGATAGCACACTGAGTGCTTCCAGGGTTTAGAGGAGTTTGCCCAATAAGGTACAAAACAAAAGACAAAAAAGAAGGTATTAGTGATGATACAACTGAAAAAATGTGTCAGAAAAAGGGACTTTTCAGTTAGAAACCAATTATTGATAATAGTTAAGAATATGTGATGTATATAACATAGGAATAATCTGTATATTATACAGATGGTGGTTAATAGCATAACAGTGAGTGTTAGATGTGTTGTTTGTCTGTTCAGTTACAAGGAAAAGTTACTTAATCTTTTGATCCCTCAGAAAATACTTATTTGAAGACAGCTGGACTGGGAACAAAGTACTAGGCAAACTATTTCATTTTGCATTTTCTATTCTATATGCAATTAAATAAAAAAGATAGGTGTGTTGTTGATTAGCTAGAGTTGTGCAACACCTTCTGCTAACTTGCAGCAGATCTGGCTGTATAGAGAAATGGAAGTGTTCAGAGAAACATGTTTTCTTTTTCCTTTTCCTTTTCCGTTCCTTTTCCCTTTCTCTATTTCCCTTTTCCTTTCCCTTTTTTTATTTTTCCTTTTTTACTTTTCCTTTCTTTTTCTTTTCCTCTTTCCTTTCTTTTTTCCTTTTTATTGTCCCTTTTTCTTTTTCTTTTTTCTTTTCTTTTCTTCTTTCTCTCTCTTTTTTTTTTTATAGCTAGAAAAGCAGGAGAAGCTGCAAGACAATGAGGCTAATACCAATCAATAAGGCAGCATTCCCATCCCCAGCAAAGCTTTGCTAGCTAGCCAGACTTAATGTCAAAAGCCCTGTTAATGTAATGTGACAGGTATGAGGGAGCCAAGCAGTCCAGCTTTGGACTACTCCCTACCTCCTTCCCCTCCCTCTGCATTTCTCACAAAGGGAAGGGAAAGGAGTGCCTACCTGGAAATGCTGCTGGGGCGGGGATGCGATGGGGTTGGGGTTATTATGGAAGGACAGCAGCATCCTGACCTTGATTTCAGCAAAGGGGAAATCCGTGTTCTGATGGCCCATAAGCTTGACTTGTAAATGCTGAGATGGTTGGCTGCGTTATACTAATTGCCATTTAAATTTCTTCTTGCCATCCACTACATGGATGACAACTTTCCGCTGCTAGTGCCAGGCTCTTAAAGGCTGACTTCTTGGCTTCCTTCCCCCACCCTTATGCTGTGAGCGCTGATGAATATGAAACTGGAACTTCTGCATGTTGTAGCAATAAGCCCGTTAGAAATTCAGTTTACAGCCTGACCTCTGTTCTCTGAGGAGATTCTAAAGAACTTATTACTAGTTTGGTTTTGCTGCTTGCTAGTGCTTGTGAGCATGTATGTACAAGAAATTACATTAAAATGATATATTAATCTAGTAATACATTAATCTTCTATCCTGAGAAAGTTGTGCTAGAGAACCACTGGGGTATAAGGAAAAATGAATTATAAAGAACAGTACTGAACAGAAAGGAGGGACTATTAAAAATGGAGCATTTTAATTG
Source organism: Fulmarus glacialis (assembly GCF_000690835.1). Classification (NCBI taxonomy): domain Eukaryota; kingdom Metazoa; phylum Chordata; class Aves; order Procellariiformes; family Procellariidae; genus Fulmarus; species Fulmarus glacialis. The sequence goes on from NW_009209897.1 coordinate 36,895, forward strand.
ACCATTCCAGCCTTCTTCAGCACTTCACTTTAGTTCGAGGGAAAGGCAATAAAAAATATCTATTTCCTAAAATGAGGATATGTTATCCATTGCTTTATAATTATAAATAATTCCTGTGTATTTTTCCTTAGCTGCTTCAAGTGATAAATCTGTAAGTGTGAATCCTTTGTTTAGTTACCATTTTTTAAATTAAAGATAATAATTCCAATTACAACATGTTCATTTGTCCAAACATTAGAGCAGTAGCTATAGAATATAAGATGAAGCAGAGGTTAAGCAGTTTACTGTCACACACTGCGTTTTACAGCAGTTGTGAGAGATGCCATGCATACTTGTTACGAAAGCTTCCTTTTTAGACCTCATTCTAATTTGACCCATCTTTTCTCAAGCAGTTGTGCTGTCTTTTATGCAATTTCATTGTTTGTTTATTTGTAGTGGACCATCCCAAGGCTTTAGCTATGGGCATGAGCCCAGTGAGAAACAGTGCATTGGATTTTATGTTTGTTTTATCTGCCGCTGTTTGTTACTTGTTCATGACTCAAGTGCTGCTTAGAAAATGAATTGCAAAAGCATCATTTTGGTGGCTATATTGTTCCACGCATGCACAAGGATACCACCGGTTTCACCCATACCCCAAAGGACCAAGATAAAATTTTAGTTTCGCATTCAGCCAGTGTTTCTTTCAGATCGTATGTCTACTGCAAATTTCTTGGTCCAAGGCAGAATGCACAAAATTTTATCATGTGGCTTGCTCCACAGGCCAGCAAAAATAGTCAGCAAAACTTAGAATGTGTTTTGTAGGGCACATTATAAGATAAGGAAGGGGGCCATAGATTCCCATGTTCAATAGCTCTGCTTTGTAACCAAACACATATATGCTAAATCACGTGGAAATGTGCAAACTCCTTAAACACTGTATAAGAGGAACTCCTCTTAACTCGTCTGGCAACAAAAGATTTATGAACTGAAATTGTTTTAAAACAATGGAGATCCTTTAAATAAAGGCTGTGAGGCTTCAGAAGTTCAGGCTGGAAGAGCACAGCAGGTTTTCAGTGTTTCCTATTATTGATAAACTCAAATACCAGGTCATCACACATTTGGGTATGTAGTGAGGGTGGAAGCAGGATGACAGGAGAAACACAGCAGAGCCGTGTGTCTAAAGTTACTGTGGCAAGAATGATGGTAGCTGCTCTCAGGTGTAATGTAGATAGACTCCAAAGCCTTATTATGTACAACAGTCCAAATAATCCATGTGGGATGTGATTTACATAGGCTATCACTCTCATTGCTTCACAAGATGCCTCGTCCCAACTCTTACAATCAGGAACAGTCATATTGCAGGTGGTGTGGCAGCAGTTTGGTTGCCACCAGCAGTGGTGTCCGTGCATATTGATTCGTGCCAGGCCATGTGCATATGTAGACGCAATGACCATTCCTCTCCTACTTTGATAACTGGCATCCTTACCCTTCTCAGACACACACCTCCAAAAATCCTCGCTGTCTACAGACCTCATTGCTCGCCTGTGTGTGCCCAGCTGCACTCCCTGCTTCACCAGCTTCTCTACATCTCATCAACCCTCTTCTCCTACCTTATCCTGCTTTGCCTCTTCTCCAGTCCTGAGCAGGAAATCAATATTCTGGCACTTGTGGGCTCTGAACAGATCACTTGGCAACATTGATCTGGAAACCTTTTCTGGGGAGAAAAGGTTGGTATCTCTGTGATAAAAGCTCTCCTAAGAATGTCTGCCAAGCCTCTGGGCAGAAAACACTTCAGTACCACTTACAGAACCTATAGGACCAGCCTAAAAATGTCAGAGGGGAAAGGAAAAGCAATACGCACCATTAAAAGTAGCCTGTGAATTTGATATCCAGTTTCTATGGGAATTGAGTCATTTTTTTTGTTTTTTGGGATGGACTGATTTACATGTGAACTTTTTCTTTTAAGGTGGTTGTATATTTGAAGTAATTTATTTCCAGTGTTTTATTTCCAAAGCAATGTTTCTGTTGGTGTCTAATGTTATTCATAATGTAGGTATTTATTGGTGCCTTTAAAGGTGGTAAATTAGTACTCAGAACTAATAAGAGAACACTCATCATCTTTGCAGCTTATAAAGGTGAAATATAAAAATACTGATATGCAGAGATGTCCTTCAAACACATTTTGATGCCTTTATTAAAATACAACTAAAAGTTATTGCATAAAACAATAACCACAAATTTAAATATACCCCATTAAAATCTCACCATAACTATTTACACTCCTGCTATGAACATCTGGAAAGCTGCCCAGAGGAAAGCTGCCCCCCAACTGGGAGTGTTGGTCGACAGCCGGCTGAACATGAGCCAGCAGCGTGCCCAGGTGGCCAAGAAGGCCAACGGCATCCTGGCCTGTATCAGAACTAGTGTGGCCAGCAGGAGTAGGGAGGTGATCGTGCCCCTGCACTCGGCCCTGGTGAGGCCGCAGCCCGAATCCTGTGTTCGGTTTTGGGCCCCTCACTACAGGAAGGACATTGAGGTGCTGGAGCGTGTCCAGAGAAGGGCAACGAAGCTGGTGAAGGGCCTGGAGCACAAGTCTTATGAGGAGCGGCTGAGGGAACTGGGGCTGTTTAGCCTGGAGAAGAGGAGGCTGAGGGGAGACCTTATCGCGAGGTGGATGTCAGTCTCTTCTCCCAAGAAACAAGTGATAGGACAAGAGGAAATAGCCTCAAGTTGCACCAGGGGAGGTTTAGATTGGATATTAGGAAAAATTTCTTCACCGAAAGCGTTATCAAGAATTGGAACAGGCTGCCCAGGGAATTGGTTGAGTCACTATCCCCGGAAGTATTTAAAAGACTTGTAGATGCGGTGCTTAGGGACATGGTTTAGTGGTGGACTTGGCAGTGTTAGGTTTACAGTTGGACTTGATGATCTTAAAGGTCTTTTCCAACCTGAACGGTTCCATGATCTTCCCTTCCTAGCACAAAATTTAGAGCTCTCTGGAATCACTTGGATCTTGATCTCTGAAAACCATTCAGAAATCCATGGACAAATATGATGGAGTTATTCTGGTTCTCATTGACAGCTGAAAAAACCCTTCTCTGTCCTTATTAAAGATAATCATTATTATTTCATCTGCCAGTGTCAGTGGCAGACACACAATATTATATTCTCTTGTCTTTCAAGGTGTTTGGAATAGTAAATGAGTTACTTTTCCCCAGAGATTGGAAAATAAATGTCCTCTGGAAATCTGGCAAGATAAAAGAGCTCCAGACAATACCAAATTAAAGCCCAGCATACACAGTTTTTACTTCGCTGATGTGAAACAAATCCTATACTTCAAAGTATTTCATTTTTCAAGGTCAAGTTGAGGGTCTAGTTGCATTTTCCTGTACACTTCAATGACTAAACAAGCAGTTCAACCCACTTGTTGCCTTTGAAAATCTCAGTGAAGGATTTTCCCAAGCAGATTTCCAAAGGGGTCCAACAATAGAACAAAGCAAGTTTCAGTGGCTTCAGGAGCCATCAAACAATGTGTCTTTATTGCAGGGCCACATTCACTAGTGACGGGAAAAAATATCTTTGGCACAGCCATCTATTAACCCAATTTCTTCTTTCTTACCTTTTCTCTACTTAAAAGGAACAAAGTGTTCAAAGGCTAACTTGCTAAAGGGAAGAGTTTCTGGTTACCTAGCTACTGGAAACATATACTTATCTGTAACAATAAGAAATACATATGGACAGAGCCATTCTCCTTCAGATGTTTCCAACCTTAGCATCTGTCGGCAGCTGAAAGCTTGTTTTAAAAGTAGTATAGTTAAAACGTATTATTTAATGGATTTGTAGACCTTGCTTTCATTTAAGTTGTGTTTTCACAACTTTCAAAAAAAAGATGTGTTACATTTGATTTTATGTTAAGACCCTACAATGTGTTTCAGCTTACAGGACTGTAAGAAAGTCCTATAGTGCACTGGTATTATCAGTCTGTGTAGGATGTATTGTTTCCCCCCACAGCATGCTTACATCTTCTTTGCTAGAATGTGTTTCTTTAATCCATTACTGAAGACGTGATGCTGTTGTGGTTCTGCTGGCTTATTTTGAGCTTGGTAAACATGAAAAGCAGACTTCGGCACTTAAAATCTTAAAAGCATTTGTGAGACTGGGCTGCTTACTGTGGTGGACACATACAAGCTGCTGACTTGATTTTTTGCAAGTGTCTATAATCACTATCAGCATTGAATTTCTATCCTCTGTTCAGTGGTTGAATAATTCCAGGATATTGCTTGGTGAGGAAACAACGGTGTTAGGACAATCCTCAGGCTGCATGGCAAAGTCAGTGTCTCAGTAACTGAGAGTCCACGCAAAGAAAAAGTGTGAAGACAAAGTACTTTCTTGCCTTTCTGGGAGACTCTGGTCTGGACTCCATCCTTCACTTGATCTATACGCTTATTTTTATTACTATCATTTTCTTTCTTTTACAGTACTATTAATTTTCCACAGACAGCAGTGTTCATTTTATACCTATGTGTATATTATGCCTGCTTTAAAAAATGGCAAAAATAAAAATTTTAAATGTTTTATGAATGCCTGAAGGCCCTCTATTAATATCCACAGTGTGGTATAGAGCAGGGCTGCCAAATAAACATACACCATTAGCATCTATTGAGTTGTCTTGGCAACAGAAGGAGGAATCTCACCTCACAGCAAGACCATGCTGAATGCCCTAACTGTTTGTGACTGATTACAGTTAGTTACCTGCTACAGTATATGAAATGTATGGTGATTTCAGGATGGGATTGTCATTCTGGCTATGTAGGATTTGCAGTCTTCAATCTTTTTGAAATGCTACACATAAACTAATTTGCTTTGCTGGACTCTGGCCATGCTCAGCTCTTTTTTTTCAGGTTTCACCACTGGTGGCCCCTCAGAGTTTTACTAAAGTAAAACCTCTCAGAGGCCTCTAAGAGCCATTTTCATACTTTCCCCTTTCTATATTCCTAGTCTTTTTCCTTTTTATAGCGTGCAAATTCACACCGCAAACAAAACATTCAGTGCAGCTAAATGTGAAGGGATCAAATACATAGGTTTTTTCCTTGCTTGTCCTTCCCTGTTCCGATTATTAAAGCTGCTCTGAGTCAGAGCCTTTAAGAGAGTATTTTAAAAAATGCTGGGTGAGGTAGCATGTGAAAACTTACAGGAAAGAGAGATATCTGTCTGTAAATAGTTTCTTGCAGTAGCACCTCTTTCAAACCATAATGTTTCACTATCTAAGAGTACTTCTCGTCATGTTGTATTGCCCCTTCTTGCAGTTCTTGTTCCATAATTAATTTTTCTCTTCTTTTCTATGGTCCCAGGTGCCCAGTGCTTAACTGAATAAAGAAGCTGATATATAAACATAAGTAAGTTATAGAGCTTCTTGGAACAACAGGCCTCCCTTCCTTCTTTCCCTTTAAAAAAAAAAAAATTATTCTTATTTTTTCCTGCTTTTTATCCACTTTTGACAGAGGTAGGACTTACGGAGAGAAACACTGATAGCATTCAGATAGCAATAGCAAGGAAAAAATACATCTTTCAGAAATGTGGGCAATTATCATAACATCAGTCCGTCTCCTGGCATCATCTAAAAGGTTGTAGTCCAGAAGTCAAAATTTAGCTCACTCTGAATGTTAACATGAAGGAATTACATAGTAGGAGCTCCCCAGTACTGAAGGGTCACTACTCTGAGGTAGAGATCACAGAAATTGTCAAATATGACTTATGTCTTTCTTAAAAAGAGAGGATGCGTAGTGAGAATTTTCACAGGTTCTCCAGATTTCATCCCTAAAGAGTTCCCAGGGTAAAGCTGCACCTCAGAAATGCGAGTCAGTGCCCAGTACTGATATTCCCTGACCGTGACAAGATTTCAGGATTCTTGGAAATACATTTCCGAACAACTAACCCAACATAAACCCTATTGTACTTTTGACTGATTCTGTAACCCTAAGAAACCTTATTCATTTTAGGTCCTGAGGAAGACTAACTTATCTTTCTGAACAACACCCTGAAGACATCACGTCTCAGTGACCATGCTAAATAAATGAGCCTTCTGAAAAAAAAAAAAAAACTCTTGTACATGTTCCTACTTTCTACATAAATGACATCCCGTGGAAGGAAAAAGTGTTTGAAGAACTGATTCATCAACATCTTTGATGTTCATGACAACTTCAAATAAAAAAGCTCCAAGGAGAACTTGATATTCAGTGCTTTACAACTTCTTTTTTCATTCGCTTAAAGAGTTCTCAGTGCAAACACTTTCCAACATTCGATCAAAGCTCAGGATAGTCTCTTAAAAAGTGTTAGCGTTAGAAGAAAGGGCATTGCCACTCAGATACAGTCTTGCAATCAAAGAGATGAAAGTATACAGTAGCTCACCCATTGTAGTACATGCGAAATACAGAAACTGTTGATTTAGCTTACCCTCTGCAACTTGCTACCTTTAGGAAACATAGCATGTATAGAATAATAGATCTTTTCTTATCTCTAATGAGGACTAAGATTTTTTTGTCATAGTTAAAATAAAAAGCACCAGTCAGTATAGCCTATCCAATCCAGATCTTTCCTCCAGTCTCTTTCTGTCCCTTTCCCTGAGTCTGAGGTCAGAAGTCACTTTTTAATTTGTGGTTGGGTTTCTTTCTCCCTTTTTATCTGGAAGTCCCTTTTTCTTTATTCACTCCAAGACAATAAATCACCTTTTCTCTTAAACTCTCTCCATAAAAATCTTGCTTTTCTCCTTAACTTATAATTGGCTCTCTTGCTGTATGGTGTTCTGTGATACTTATCTAAAAGCAAGTTATATAATGAAGACACGGAAAAGACATCCTTACTTCTTAAAAACTTTTCTAAGCCTGTAGTTGGCTTGGCAGTATGTCAGAAAAATGACTCCTGTGTTTATGTTTCCAAAACAGTGTCAGGAAAAAAATTAGTCATCTCATGTCTGAATTGTTTAAAAAGGATGCTGTGTTCCCAACTCCTATACTATCCACCCATGTCATGAAGGATTGTCATTAGAACAATTCCTACGGAAAAAGACCGAGTCTCTTGCGCTCATTGTTTGAGTTTCACACAACAAAACAATAAATCACTGTTCTGGCAGTGGTGTTCACAGGAAGCAAGCGAGCACAGCCAGTCCCATTTGCTGCAGAAATGTTCTTTCCTAAGAGCTATGTCACCTCTTCCTTGGACACCTTGGAGTGCTGTTTGTAGTGTTTCAGGTACGGCTGCCTTCCTCTGGGCAGGCCTCCTCTATCATCCCCAGCAGTCTTTTGCTAGGAAACAGGGCCATCCAGCTGCTGTGCTGGGACCAAAGCCTGTGAAATCTGCTATGACATTCTCATTCGCGTCAGGGGACTTTGGAACTCACCTTGCATCTGTGCCAGGCGTGGTTTCCTCACCAAAATGAGTAATCTCCATTGCACTTTACTCTTTTCATGTATCCTGAGCCATAGCATGATCTCGGAAGACCGTACAAGGGTATGTGGCCGTGGCAGATGCTTGACTTATATCTTACTTTGGTGGCAAAAGCCTTTGGTCACTTATTTCCACTCACACGTTGTGCCTTTAAGAGTGGTGTAGTGAAGCAGATCAAGGGATACTTGTGGTCGAAAAATTATTTTGAAAAAGAAAGATTTCTTTGTAGCCATGATCAGTTCCCATGGCTATACAAATGTTGTTGCTAGCATGGTCCCAGAAAGCCTAAATGAGTATGAGAGGGAGTGAGGCAGGTATCAGCTCCTTAAGCCACTTTAGGCAGTTCTGATGTAGTGTGTCCTACAACCTAGATGGTAAGGATCTATAAATTCTTCAGAAAAGAGAACCAGAAATCATTACAGTGCTTTCTTAATTCATGCCTAGGTCATATTTACTGCAAAAATTTTTTCACAGAGTTTTTGGGTTTAGTGCATGTACAGACAGATACTGAAATTGTCAGTGCATTAATTCATTGGTTGCCATCATTCTCTAGCCTACATATCCATCAGTATCCTTCAGATGTACCTGTGTTGTAAGTATTTATTTATAGCTACCTTTCAGAGTTTTAAAATGGCAATGGTAGAGGACATGATCCATGGAAAGTATCCGAAAGGATGTTTCCAGTCACACTGCTGTTTGGCACTCAGTGGGCAAGTGAAGTGTAATGCCAGATCTGTGAAAGGCTACTAGTGTTAATGGGCAGGATCCAGGAGTTTACCAAGGCTGAAGTCAGCGGGTAATTACTGTTATTATTATACCCACAGTAAGCTGTAAAAGCTGATCTCTCTTACATGAGGGTGAATGAATTTCTTCAGGCAGCAGAGAGCATTCCCTCAGCTGCACTGCAGCACACCTTAATTACACTTGTTCTGCGTTGTCTGTTACCTACTAACAATAAATAGCAATAGCAAATTTGCAGTATGTTCACACAGTAAGGTCTGGGGAGGTCAAAACGCTGAAAGCCATTATCAAACCCTGAAGCAACCCTGTAGATCCTACACATTATTCTAGAAATACTGAAGAAATCCTGAAGCTTCTTTCTGTCTTGTTTAACAAACAAACAAACAAAATTCTAAACAAAAGCTTTTTGCAAATTTTCCATAGAAAATATTTGCATATTTTAATTTTGACCCAAGGTTATGAGCTTGGATTTTGACTAGGAAGACAATATACTTCTAGCCTCCTTGCGGTTCTGTTTCTTACACTTGCATCAAACTCAAAACAGACTGATTTACAGTGGAAAAGAGTGCTTCATTCATATGTAATATGTACTAAGGAGAATCCTTAAGTTCAGGATTCTTATAATGTGTGCATATATTTGATCTAATTCAGTTTTCTATCATCTTCTGCGTTACAATTAATCTATTTTATAACATCAAAGGACAAAAAGGGCTGTGGTTATTGCCCGTTCATAGCCTAGTCAAAAATATCTACCACATCAATGAGCTACACTTCACTGGCTTTCACTGTACAAGTCAAATGTTCCCTTGTAATGGACATAGTTGGTCTGCAAGGACAGAACATTCTCAGAGTGTAAATGGTTTATTTCTCACCTCATTTGCACCGATTTCTAAGTGGTCACTGTCACTCAGGAACTAGACAGCTAAACTAAAGAGTGTCAAAACAAGTGAAGATCGTATGGTCATTGGTATCCAGGCAATGCCCTAAGACAGGGTTTTACACAATATGATCATTAGTAACAAATTCTGTGAGGAAAAAGGTCACACAGACCTAGAACACACTAGAAAAATATCAAAGCTTGTTAAGAAATTAACTTTCAGTTTATATTCTTGCGTGTCTTTTAATGCCTATACCCTACTTGAGCCAAAGTGCTGTAAGATAAAAATGTCGCAGAAATATGGTTCTAGGCAGTTCTGATGCTACTATTCTACGTCTGCTTAGTACATTTCTCATCCTGCAAAAGTAATACACTGTAGATCAAGTTGCAGATTCTACATACATTTGAGAGTGAATGAGAGTGCCCTACATTTTAAAGTATAATATACAACACAAACACATGATATTTTCCTCACCTGTTAATATATTCTGTGAATTGACCATCTGCACAGACCACAAGTTTTTCCCTATCTCTGGAACCCAAAGGCGCGTTAGCAATCAATCAAGGTAACAACCTCCACTTCTCCTCTAAAATTATCTCTTCCCCCCTTAGCTCCTCACGGTCATTCAGTCTGAAGCTGAAAAAAAAACTAAAAGTGAGCTCATCTACCTGTTCTAACCAGAAATCTATTCCAAAATCTCTCTAGGGCCAACAGTCCTTGGGGCAATGGGGTGTCTGAACTAATCAACATGTAAAACATCTTTGGAAAAGCAAACCAGCTGTTTTGCTGCATCTCCTTGCTCAGCTCTGACCAGGGATGTCTAAATGGGCATAGCAGG
>NW_009209897.1:46804-52205 GCF_000690835.1 Fulmarus glacialis
GAGATGCTCAGGGAGGAGCAGAGCAAGAGCAATTGTCAGGAGAGCACAAACAGTGACACTGTCGAGTTCTTGCCCTAAGGAAATCTTGGAGGGTGCCCATCCTAAATACCCGTGGCCTGGAGGATGTGTCAGCTGGGCCCAAAGGTTCAGGTCATGTCTGATATGCCCTTGCTCATTATTGTCCCCATAGTGTAAAGTAGCACAGTATGTTTTTGATTTGCATTACTCACTTCATGGAAGTGTGACTGTACAAGGAGCAGTGAAAAGGAGAGATAGGGGATTAGTTGGTAGCATGGAGTCCATGTATACATGTGTATGTGTACGTACCATATGGCTGAAACACAAGGAGTCCAGTGCATGTGTTGTTACTAGCAGTCTCATTAACGACAAAAGGTCTCACCGAGAGCAGGTGCTGAGGAGAGAAACCTCAGCTAACAGGAGAGAGGCGAGAAGTCGTCTTCCCCGAGATGCAGGAGAGCTAGCCCAGCAGTGGGCTCTGTAACCCTCCATCTAGCGCGATTCTGTGTGGGGCAAAGGAACTAGAAGAGGGCAGATAAACTGCCCCAAAGCAGCGGCTGGGGCCAGTCCACCCCTACGCAGCTAAACAAGCTGTTTTCTCTCCTTCCTCTCTGAAACAAACCTAAGAGTTTTTAAAAAACCTCCTGTCCTGGTTTCGGCTGGAATAATTTTCTTCCTAGCGCTGTGTTTTGGATTTAGTATGAGAAGAATGTTGATAACACACTGATGTTTTAGTTGTTGCTAAGCTCACTGCTAGTCAAGGACTTTTCAGCTTCCCATGCTCTGCCAGGTGCACAAGAGGCTGGGAGGGAGCACAGCCGGGACAGCTGGCCCAGCTGGCCAACGGGGTATTCCATACCATGTGACGTCATGCTCAGTATATGAATGGGAGGCATGGTCCAGGAAGTAGCGATCACTGTTTTGGTGATTGCCCTGCAGGTGGTGCGCAATTGCATTGTGCATAACTCATTTTGTATATTCTATCATTATTATTATTATAATTTCCGTCTTCCTTTTCTGTTCTATTAAACTGTCTTTATCTCAGTCCACGAATTTTACTTTTTTTTCCGATTCTCTCCCCTATCCCACTGAGGGGGGGCCGGGGGGAGTGAGCAAGCGGATGTGTGGTGTTTGGCTGCCTGCTGGGTCAAACCACACCACTTCCTCCTGTGTTCAGATCCTACACTAGGGAGTAATGAAGTCAATGACCAAACTCATTTTAGTCATTTGCACTTTCTAAAAGGTCTTTTGTCACAGTTTCCATCCATTTGTCCTTCTGAAGATTTTCCACAGGACAATGTGGAGACTTTTCATCCAACAGCTCCAGAGTGGGAGGACAGAAGAAAAGTTCATTTCCACAGAGGTCTTAAGATTATTATTGATAATCAGTTTCAAGTCTTTGTCTGCTCTAGACTTCAAGATGATCTTGAATATTATATAATATATTCCTATTATAAGTGGGAGCAGCAATATTTACCTTCTTCACAAAGTGTTTGAGAAAGAAAATGTAAAAAGCTATATTTCCAGAGCCAAGGAGCCAAGCAAGTACCTCAAGTACTGCGTGTGAAACAAGTATATGGTTTCATGCATTTAAAAAAACAAGAAATGGTGCTGTAAAAAAAAAAAAAAAAAATTCTTATTTCTGTTGTGTGCATCTTGTTTAATGCTTGTACATAAATACTGCATACGTCCCCTCAAGTTCTCTTTTTTGTTTATCATTACTTTAATCATGTTGCATTTGTACAACTCTTCTCCAGCAAAGGGCTTAGTATAGTCAGTTTGAGAAATGTAATTTCAACATCAGTAGAACATGTTTCTATTATAAGCTTTTTCAACAAAACGCAACATAACATTTGTGAATTGAAAAAAAAGCTAATGTTTATTCACTACATGGTATTTGCTGGATGTTCTGGAAATTCAGTAATCGAGTGTCTCCCTCGGAGTATGATAAGCATAACACCAAAATCATCACATTGCAGCATTCCATTTGCTCCTCACAGTAACTCTTTCATTGCTAATTGAATTCCTTCTTATCCCAATGCTTAGTAAAATACACAGAAAGATACCAAAAATGTACAAAAGAGACTTCTGTGTGCACAGAAAACTGCACCAAGATTAGTGTAATCAGGGCAAATATATGATTGTGTGTGTATATAGGTATACACATACGTACGTGCATATACGCACGTATGTGTGACTAAATACAATAGAATTGATGTTTAGTTATAGTTTATTCAAAGAAGCACTTTTATTTATGAAGGTTTGTTATTGCTCTTTATGAAGTCCACATTTTATTGCTGTTTTATATAGTACTTGATGCATTTTTAATGTTAATTCGCTTTGAAGAGATTAGCTACAATAATCTGCTGCTAAGTAACACCGGTTTATATGAAAACAGGTCTGTGTGCGTGTATGTATGTGTGCGCGTGTGTGTGCCACTGTTTTGTGACTGCATGTACTGCTTCCTTCTACTTTGGGTTTGGATTATTTAATACAATATTTTAATTTGCTTGCAAAACAATTGAACAAGCTTATACGGGTTATTTTACTGTTTGCCATGGAACTGATAGTTCAAGGAAGACAGAAACATGACATTCGTATCAGGACATTTTTATCTACTATGTTTACCTGTTTCTTAGGGAAAATAAGCCAACATTACACTCAAAATCAAGATGAATTTGGAATGAAAAGAAACTAGAAATGCCAACAATACCTTAAATGTCAGATCTTTGGTTATTGTTTGCTCTATTAATTCCATTTGAATTTATTTTCTGTGAAGGATCTGATAGCTAGTATCCATTACCTAATAATTTTACCCAGTGACTTGAATGTTTGTGACTTTCAGAGGTGTTTACCGTATATTCGGCAAGCCAAGAAATGTGCCCCAGTGCAGACCAGTAGGGACCTTTAAGGGTTAGAGTGAGGTTAATATTGAACCTCCAGTGGCAACCTCATGTTGCTGGTATTTGGCGGCATAATCCAGAACCCTTTGCTGTAGTCATCTCTTGTAGGGCCATTCACTACCCATTTCTGCTTTCACTTGCAGACATTAATGGATGTCCTAGTGGTTTAATGGGATTTGCAGAGCCAAGACATTATTCACATTTAAAAGTACGCGTTGTGGTTTCTTATTCAGGATTCACGTTTTTCAAGAAAAGAAAAATAATTGAATGTAGATCAGTATAATAATTAATACCTAGCTAAAGGTTTGGACTAGTATATCAAGTGATTGTTACTGATCTATTTCATAACCAGATATAAAACCAGATCTGTCTGACTTAAGTTTTGTTACAGTTCCTCACAGTTTCTTATAAAATGGGAAATAGTGAAACTACCATGAAACTCTTGTACCATTTCAAATATAAACCAAAAATGCATTAAAAACAAAAAAGTGATAACAGTTTGATATGGTAACAATCTACACTGATGACTCCAATCAAGTAAATGACAAAAATTATCAATCTGTCAGCACTCTGCAATGCAAGACCAATGTAAATCAGGCATTAACAACAACAAAGTACATGATTAACAAGTGCGGAATTATCATCTTCCAATCAAATAGCCAGCAGCTAAAAAATTATTTGCTTTTGTGCAATATACGTCAACTCTTTCCAGAATTAGGATATATTATTTTTCATTTTTAGTAAAGAGTCTGGTCATTGATTTTCTTTTTTCTTTTTTTTTTCCTAATAATAAAAATGGTATCCTGATAGCCAATTCCAGTTTTCACTTAATGGTGCAAATAATCTTGATCTTAAATGAACAGTTGGCAAAAATGTTGACGCTGCCAAAGACAGTAGGAGAAATGCCATTGGTGTCAGCAAGTCAGGTTCTCACACACCACTTTGAAAAGCGTTAAGTGGTGTATAATGTGTCACGGTTTTAGAAGGAGGATTTTATGCAACTTTTTTATGCAACTATATGTTTCACACTTTCTGTGTAAAACATTATTCTAAATACATAATTTATTCTTTGGCTTCCAGAATTATTATTATAAGACCAGCCAATAAACACTAGTTAATATCTGTACTTCTTCCTAAACTGTACAGCTCATATTATTAAAGATATATGACTTGGATTAAAATTACCATATCTAATATTCAGAAAGGAGAAGATAAATTTAAAAGTAATATATATTTATTTATTCACTGTTCAGAAGTAAAAGAAAAAAAAGGGGTTAGATATTCTGCTGCTCTTCAGATGTTCTGCGAATTCTTAATACTGAAAACAAAATAAATGATGCACAGTGAATAAAGAAGACATCCACTAATTTTCATGGTATCAAAGTAAAGGTAATAAAAGGAAATAGGTTTGGAACAAATGAAAAAACAAACGCATTCATACAACATGCAGATAAACTCTGGAACTTGTTATCATAAATGACAGAAGCTAAAAATGTCTCCAAAAACGCAAATTAGACAAATTCATGGAGAACAGTTCCATTGAGATCAGCTCATGATCCAGACAGAAGTTGTTTCAACTGCTGATTTCTGGACTGTTGAGAGGATGTATAAGAGAAAAAAACTGAATAAATGCCATGGGCTCCATCAGTCTGACCGAATCTGCTTTATGTTCTTAGGACAAAGCTAACATTAAACAATCATTTTCCATACTTTATAATTGAGACAATTTATTTAGGGAAAATAAGCCAATTTCTGGAAATGCAGAAGGAGCAAAACTTGAGCTCTTTGCATGCTTCCAAAGCGGTGCTAAGTAGCATAATTCATGATTTTATAATTCAGGCTCAAGCGTCTTCCTGTAATACACATACAGTGTTTTTGACTTTGAGGGAGAAAAAGCTGCAGTGACGTGTTCAGATGTACAATGGCAGAGGGATGTACAGCAATGAGAAAGCTCTGAAAAAAGAACAAGTTCTTGATAACTTGTGTAGTTAAAAGATCATCAAAGTGTTCTGTTAAATATCTAAGAAGAAAGAAAGAACCTTTGTCAGCTCTAGTGTCTTTTAGCTCATGGAGATTTCAACAGAAGATTTGGCAGTAGACGTGTGTGTGTGCGTGTTTATGTGTTTAAGAGAACAATATTGTACAAAGCAAGACAAGTGTAGGTTACTCATTATCAAGATAATATGGTGGAAACCAGAAAAAAATAGGTCATTACCTTTTAAGGGGCCTCATAACTGTTTCCCACACACTCTCAGCACTCAGCCCAAGTTTCTGCATGTCCACCTCTGTGAGCTTGGTGTTAGGAAGCAAAATCCCCACTGAGGACTTCTGTGCAGGCAGACAGGTATACCAGTACTCTGTCAAGCAGTTAAGCATCAGTGAAAAAATGCTATGGAAACATTACGTGTTGCCTCCGTTGCATTATGTTTCCACATCACTATTACAACTGTGTAGAGCTCAATGGTAGTGGTGATGAGGTC
>NW_009209898.1:0-66038 GCF_000690835.1 Fulmarus glacialis
ATTTTTTTTTTTTTTTAAAGAGTGGGAGTTGGGAAGAGGTAGGAAGTCACGTAAGACATTTGACTATGCGTATGTATAGATAGTTAGATAAAATCCTGTTCACACAGGGTAGTAGCTTTCATTGATGCATGCCGTCCTTTTCTTCTATCAGAGACCCAAGCAGGATTTTCCTATTCTTAAGGTGCAGCTAACTGAAAACCAGACATGGCTGACGCAATCTGCTAAAATAAATTAAGATGAAATACACATGTTACAGGACAGATTGTAGATCATATGATAAATAGGATGCATTTCCCTTCTGCTTTAAATATATGCTTCTGAGCTGATCACCCTAGATGCTTTTCACAGTTGGAGAGAAGTACCTTATTTTGTCGCATGATTTGTCTGATTGGTACAGCTGCTTTAAAATGAGCAATACGTTTCTAAGTGCCAGTTTATATCCATTGTCTATAAAAGAAGCATAGGTGATTGGCTGGTATGCCATCATATAATTCTTTTCAAATAATTTCAGTTTGTGTGTGCCCTTCTGAACATTTAAGCTCTTAAGAGTTGAGATTGTGAAGTAGGAACATCTGTTAAAGCCCCAAACCAACCAACCAGGCAGACAACCAAATTGCAAACACTTGTGAATGTGGAGAGAGCAGCAAAGGCATGTCATAAATGTCCCCCAAAAGCTAAAAAGGTGATGATTTAGATTTGGGATTGTGTCTTCAAATCTAATGGTTGGGTTAGCTGAAGTTGAAAAGAGCTCACTTACTCATGGAAGCACCCCTCATAATAACCTGGCTGCATTTACAAATAAATAAATTCCCCTTCCCTACATTGATCGGAAAGTTGTTTCAAAGCCTTGGGGCTTGGGTGGTTGGAAGCATTCTGTAATTTTCAAAATAAATCTGTTCTCCAAATTTATACTTACTTGCCTTTTTGGCAATATTGTTTTGCTGAGAGATCCCCTCTCCCTCCTTGGAATTTATTTTGGCATATTTCAGAAGCGATATTGTTCACTTTCAGCCTTCGTTTTGCCAAGAAAAATAAGCCAAGCTGGCTATCTGCTCATAAGCTAAACAATGTGGGGGAAGGTAGTCCTTAACCATTTCTGCACCTGCTTTACTCTGCACAGTTCAAACATGAGCAGGCAGAGTTTTCTCCCTCTCTCTCCCAGATAACTCCTCTGCCGTGTTTGGGACCCTGCTGGATTATGAGTTTCCTGGGCACCATGGATGACTGTGACTGCTAAGAATTAGACATTAGGGTGCCTGTCAAATGATACTACTTTTGGGACTGAGATAAGGAAGGGTGTAGTGGCTGTGGTCACATGAACACATGGAAGAGCAGAATACACCAGGAATGTTGACAATAAAAATTACGAGTTAAAACATGTCTGTTAAAAATAGAGACGGGTTTAAAACTGTTTTAGGGTGAGTGTTCCTGTGTCAGGAAAGATCTGTTTATTTGGATAACTGAGTATAGTTGCAAGTTTGTGTAACTGAAAAAGCTGACTAACTGCTTTAAATGAAAGCAAAATGAAGGCTGAAAGTGACCAGTATTGCTTCTGAAATATGCCAAAATAAATACCAAGGAGGGAAAAGGGATCTCTCAGCAAAATGTATACATCTGTTTGCAATGCTATTCATTTTTCATCCCGTTTAAGAGAGTTTAGTGTTTCCGTAAATTGAATATGTATGCAGCCTGGTGTTGCTGAATTGCCTGCTAATAATAGAAGCTAAAATGGGTGTGGGGGGTAGAGATGAGAAGAATCAGCTTCCAAGAGACATTACCCAATTCTTCATCCCTGCGCTGGTGTGTGGAAGGTGCACGTCGCAGTGCCTGCCGCCCCTGGAAACAGCTTCTGGGGTGAATTCCTCTTCCTGTGGTAATGCCATCTTTCATTTTATTAATGCAAATTAATCACTTGTAGTCATCTCCCTTCAGATGTCTACGTGTCTAATTTACGTGAAAACATCTAGCCACACGCTTCCCAGTTATGTGCCACCTCGGTAATTACTCAGGTACTTGAGTAAGATCCTCGTCAGTTCTTTGAACTGAGTCATAGGGAACTATAAACTTTGCAGTTTCTTTAGCACACGGTCTTTTTGTTAAATGTTTTATTAACGCTTCCTGTTGTGTTTTAGTGGTATATGTTATGGTAACTTGCTATAGTGTGTTAATACTCTATGTTCGTCCTGAGAGATTTTTAGTTCTAGTGTGCTTTACATAATACAAGAACAAAAAATATGATAATAAAAACATTGAAAGCAGTTGAACAAATGGTTGTTCTTTATAGTGAGATTTGTTTTTATGAGTGTGTATTTCCTGAGGCAGGCTTTGAACTGCGAGATCTTGTTGTGTACTCTCCTGGTCCTCTCCCTGCCCTTCTCCTGTCCTGCACCCAGCACGTTCCTCATGCTCCCTGGCACGGCTGTGATGCCTCCTCCCACCTCACCCCTTTCACCTCAGTTAATCTGTTTCTGCTAAAGCTTGAGCTGAAGCTAAAGCTTGATGTATACCCTAAGCACAGTATGGTAACACCATATGGTAACATAGCTTAAAAAATAGTCACCATTTCCATGCTACCCCTGCTCTTGCACAAGTGTTGGTTTAGCAATCTGGCTTGTAACTGAGCTGCTTCCTGCCCCCTCACCCCACCCAAGACAAAAAGAAAGAAAAAAAAAAAAATGTCCTTGGGCTAATTCTCTGATCAAGCACTTGCTCTGGCTGGAGGGAAGGGCAGCGTGAGCATGGGTTCGCGGCGGGTTTTCTCCCTGCGGGATGCTTGGCTTTGCTGTTTTGAACAGGCCAACTTACAGCTGTTGCGTCTACTTGTATGGTTTGCTGGTGGAGCCTTGGAGGGAGAAGCAGAGCAATGGGCTGTAGATGGGCATCTCTGCAGGCGTCCCATCCTGGTCAGCTTCCCTCCTCAAATCCATGAAATGAATGAATGGTTAAGGCATGTTTTTTCCACCAAGTTTTGCTTGATTCCAGACCATTTTCTTGTCTCACTGGTGACTTCAAATGTGGTGTGAATGCTAAGGTTTATTGTAGCTTTCGTTCTCTAGCGAAAAAAGTAAATAGGAAACGTCTAGAGAATGAGGCATCGCTTTCTGGCTGCGTGTGGTGACTGCCAGCTCAGCGCCTGCTTCGCCACAGAGGGTGCTGGCTTGCACAAATGATTTGATTTTTGTCTCTCTGTTCCACAAAGCAAAACGTGGCTGTTTCTGGAGTTATGCTGGGAACCCTAAACTCTGACTGCTCCGGAATAGCTTTTATGTACCCAAACAGCTTGTGTGCACGTGCCTGCAGGGCAGGAGTGGTGTGCTGCTGGGGACTCCAGAACAAGGAGGAATACAGGGCAAAACCTGTGGGTTTCTTGCTTGCTTTTTTTTTTTTCGCTTGTGTTCTTTCAGCATAGTTCTTCCTTATTCGATGCAAGCGTGGTTAAAAGTAAACACTTGCCTCTGTGAGTAGCTTTTGTTTTGGCCATTTTATTTGAAACTGTCCTCTCCCTTCATTCCTAAAAAGTTGATTTTTATGGGTAATGTGCATGTTTTGCAAGGAACTGTAATAAAGACAGTTTACAATAAGAGACTGTTTACCCTCTTAAAACATAGAGGAGAGAGTGTGTGGCTCTTTAACGGATTTCAGCCATTGGAAGTGAATTACTGTATTTTTCTTTCCCCCCTCCAGAGTCTCGAGTAGCAGGATGGAAGAACTCTAACTGACGGAGAGACAGACAATACGCCCTTTCAGCATGGAGACCGTTCCGGTTGACGTGGAACTTGATAGAAATTCAGTGAGTAACTTAAATGTGGCTTCATGTAATCAGAAGAATGTGAAGATGCTTTTGCAGGGAGAGGATTAAATGGCTTGAATCTGTTCTAGTTTGGTTTGAATTGATACTTTTCTGGTGAATGCATTTGGAATATCGTGTAGTATCACCCATCATTTGCTAGATTCTCATGGCAAGAGGGCTGGATGTCAAGAAACATTTGGTTCTTGGATTTGATCCTTGGTGTCTCTGAGTGCCAAAAGAAAAAGGTATTCTTCTCAGTCTTACTAATTGACACTTTACTAGTTAGTGACTATGGACAAAAGAAAAAAATAATGTATTTCTTGGTGGAATGAAGAGCAGAAAAGGCGGGAGGAGTGATAATTATATGTTATCAGAGTCATTTCAGGTGTAAGAGTTGATAATCTGTGTTGATTTTAAAATTTCTGAAGTAGTGAATATACCTCCTCTTTCTTTCTAAGCACAGTTTAAAAACAGGAAAGGCTAGTAGGTGCTATGACACTTAATCATCATCATAATGTTGAAATCATTTAAGAATTTAATTTTTCCACAAGCTGTGTTGTATGGAAGCACACTAGTAGCTGAAGCAGGAAATGTTTTTTAGTTTCCAAAGCTGCTTTCTGATACAAAGCACTGCCTCCCAAAGGCAAAATAGGGTATTTTTTCTGTAACTGAGGTGAAGCTCAAGTTTTACACCTCATTAGAGACCAACTATATTTACGATGGTTCAATTAGTACATGGAGCTATTAATTTGGTCAAGTGTTTTATTACTGTTTTTATCTTAAGTAATGAATTTGGAGACAAGCTATTTTGCAGTGCATTAAGAAAATCCTTGGCTTTTTTCTATAATAAATACATTCATTGATTTTTTGCAGCGCCAGTGCATCTATATCCCAGGTGCAACATACTATGAGTATCACCTGCCAACTGTGCAATAGGATGTATTTAAAAAAAAAAAATCCTGTCAATTCAGTTGCTGTGCTCGTTTCCTAAAGTAAAAAAAAATTTCCTAAAGTAAAAAAAAATTTACAAAAAACTTGAAGGTAACTTGAAATGTGCTAGTTTTCTTTTTGTGATATGCCTTCACAATAGCATGATTTTAAGAAGGTATCTTGAAATGAGGCTCTATATGTTTTACCAAGTCAGCTTCAGAAGAATGCTGGGTGTAAGGATAGATTTGCCTTTCATCCTATGTGCTTAGGCACCCGAAGTGTCATCTCAGAATAATTTTTTTTAACTGATGGTATACTGTGATTGGCTACTCTAAGCTTTTCTTACCAAAATATAATTTAGTGGGGTAATTGTCTATCTTAATTGCAGTTACAATGTGAAATTTTGTGTGTTGCACTACAGCTGTTAAACACATCTTTGAAAGCTTATCTGGGAGTCAGGTGTACCCCACAGTAAAAAATTGATGCTGACATATTAAAAAAAAAAAAAAGGCATATATTTTAAGAGAGATTGGACCCAGTAATTTTGAAGACCTTAAATGTATACAAATCCTGACACTTCCCAGAATTTAAAATTTTTGGAAGGGTCATGTTCGTGATTGGTCAGTATTCCAGACTTTTAGCTGCAATCTAATTTTTTTTTTTTTTTGAGTTCCATTTGTCTGATTAAAATTCATGAAATACATAAGTTGCAAACATGCATGGAGAATACTGATCAACATTTTGCTACACGTTCTAAGTAATTTGGGGGGTTTCTAGGAGGTAGCTGAAAAAGCCCTTTTTAGAGGTGTCAGCTTTCTAATGTGTTTTTGGCTTGTGTGTAAAAGAAAAACAGAGGAGATCACAGAACTTAATATTGTGGGCTTTTCTTTCCAGAATCAGTCTAGGGAGAAAAGTCTTACATGACATACTTTTCCTGTCTAATAATTAGGTTTATATACATTACATCTGAGCACAAATTTTATGACAGCTCAGCAAATTATTTTTGTAGTCTGGCACCATTAAAGCAGTGCAAAATACTAGAAACTTTGGTTTGAGTTCTTGTTTGAGAATAATTTTTGCCTATTTTTCTATAAAATAATAATTTAATTTAAAAAAGCCTTGATGACCCAGAGCTCAGAAATTACATGGGAATGTTTGGCGTAAACCATTCTTTTTCTAAATGATTTTTTTAGAAAACTTTCTAGTCGGCTTTAATTTTTACCAAAACACATATTTCATAAATACATTGCCTTTGATATAACTTTTACAGTCAGTTCTTGCTTTTTAAATACATCAGCAGACATAAAGTACCTTTTTTCCTTGAAGCATAGAATAGAGGTCCTTTTTACTGATCAGCTTTGCAGATTGGGTTAGTGGTCCTGAATTTAAATGTAACATGATTAATCTTAGTGATTTACACGTATTAGAGACTGCTTTCAGGAAAAGTCTGTCTTCAGCAGGGTGAAAACTCTGACTTGGCTTTAAAACGTGCATTTAAACTCTATTAAGAATTTAGCTGTAGGTTTAGATTGTAAATCTAGTAAGTATTTTTAGCAAACTTATCTTTTGTAGTGTGAGATTCAGACATGCTAGCATGACATATGTTTTTGCTTTTACCCTAATTTTCAACAGGAAAAGGATTTTGTTTCATAGGTCAAGTTGGCAGATATAATTTTAGGTTTAGTAGCAGTTGTTATAAGCTTTATTTCTGAGAAATGGATGTCTAAAAATAGTACTTTTCTGAAGCACAGAGCTGCTTTTGTATGAAAGCAGAATTATGGCTGCTGTCTCATGTGATGGTTTGTATTGCTGGTTTTATTCCTTAGTCTTAATCTAAAACTTTACTGGGGGGAGGGTTAGGTTTGGTATGTTTTGGTAGTAACATTTTTAACTAAATGTGCCTCTGCAGAAGCTAAATCAATCATGTGGTATTGAGAACCTTTCTTGTCAAAGGACTTGTTCTGTTATCTGTAATCAAAGTCATCAATTAAATAAATGTGAAAATAAGGGTAGGCTGTGTCTCTGGAAATAAGTGTATGTTTCTCTTAATTTTGTATATTTAGAATAAAAATTGTGGGAGATGATGGACAGGAAGGACATTCTTTTCAGAGAAAACATTGAAGTAGTAAAACTGTCACGTTTTGTTCCCTTAGGGGTTTGAATCCGTGATCTGCAGTGATACGAATTGCAGATGATAGAGATGCAGTAGGCTATTGGAACATGAAGATGTCTTTTTGGCTGAAATAGGCTCATTTCAGTATCTTAACACCTTGCATCAATATTTAGAAATATATATTCTGCAGGTTTCAGGTAAATACACAGGCCCAAATAGTTCTAATGAAGAGAGGGGGTTGACCAGCAACGGAGGCAGTTTGCTGTGTAAACAGAATGTCTGTTGGAGAAGATCAGGGACAGAGTTAGACAGGCTTGTGTTTCAGCCTCTGGGGTAGGAGCTGTTTGTACCAGTTCATAGGATTAACCATGCAATGCTGAAATATTTACATAAAAAGCCCCTGCATCGTCTCGGGTGACGGGTTGCCGTGCTCTGTGGTGTCATGTTGAGTCTTGGTCAAGGCTGCTTGAGAGGCAGGCAGTGAGACAGGACCTGCTGCGGTGCTTTTTCACTCCATTTCTTCAACGCGTAAGTATGCACTGCGAGTGAACATGCTGTCTGAGTCTCAGAACCTTCTGATCCTGTATGTCTGTTAACAATTCATTTTTCCAGTTCTCTTCTCTTGCCTTCCAACTTTTAGTGTGAAATAAAGCAGAGCAGTGCTGAATAGTGGTGTTCCCAGTCCTTCAGTCAGTTGCTGGATCTCTGTACGGTTACTGCAGACTCCTATTATCTTGCTCTCTTATCAGTCACTATTCTCTTGAATCTAAAACCATCATAGGGTAATACAGTTCCAGTCCGAACATAGATTGTTTCGTAGTCTGCAGTATGTTACCTGTACATTAAAAAGAAACACTTTTCCGTGAAAACCGTTGAATTCTTAAATGCGTTTCATGTACTAGTACCTAAACCTGGCTGATAAGTTCATGGGTTCCCTTAGCAGTGTTTCACTCTTTGACCTAAATTTAGACTCTGACAGCGATAGAAGGTTGTTTACCAAATGCAGTTATAATTTATTTCAGCTTTTCTTGTTTAATAAGTCCTCTTCCAGAAAGTGCAAAATTATAAAAGAAGGGTTCCCTCACCTTTCCAATGATGTGCACTGCAATTGCTGTATTCTCATTGCAGTACTTTACATTTGTACGTTGCAGTGTCAATTTGACACCCCATGGCACCTGCGAGGGATAAAAATCCGTGTTTTGAGATCAGGGATGCAAGACAAGACTCCTGCTGCTTGTTAAGATTTTTGTTTTTCTTTTTTACGTTTCCTGCTGTTTAGTCCTGATAACAGAGAGGCAAGATTGGATCCTCTTTAAAGCAGGGCAAGGATTTCTCTCTTTTATGGAGCAGAAGTTTTTTGTTTGGGATATAGAAGAAACAGCATGTTTGGATTTATGTTATTTTTAGGGAGGAAATATTCATGCTGATCAGTATGCTTGTTTTCTCCTCCTTTTCTGTTATTCGTGGGTTTCAAAGGTAGTAAATCCTTTAAGACATAAGTGGAACTTACCTTACATCTGCACATGGCTGAGCATGGGGATCTTAGCCCCAATTGTGGCCTTGGGTAGCAATGATTTATAAAAGATTCTAGATCCAATGTCAGAGAGGAGTACAGGCTATTACTATGTAATTACTGTCCTGTAG
The DNA here is from genome assembly GCF_000690835.1 of Fulmarus glacialis. Taxonomy (NCBI): domain Eukaryota; kingdom Metazoa; phylum Chordata; class Aves; order Procellariiformes; family Procellariidae; genus Fulmarus; species Fulmarus glacialis. The sequence goes on from NW_009209898.1 coordinate 8,478, forward strand.
TGCCTGTATTTGATGCATTCAGTGGGACAGAGATGATTTTTTATACAACACGTTGTATAATCATGATTCTTTGGAAATACTTCGATATAAAATGTCCTCTTAAATTTAAAACTGCACTGCTTGTCTTGCATCCTAAGCAATTTAAAATGTTACTTGTATTTGTAGATGAACTGAATCTGTGGCTTCTAAGTTTGTGTTTGTGTGCAAAAGCAGTAAGGCTTGGATCTGGCATTAGCGGGTACTTGCACATCACTGATGGCTTAAAAGTTTTTGTCTTTCCAAAACACCTGTCTGAAAGTGGAGTGGTTTTGGAAACAAATTTTATGATATTTCAGCTTTCTTCAGAGCTTTAGTCTTCTGAAAACATTCCAGCTAAAAATTTCTTAAAATATATTGTGTATAAAGTCATCTGAGCACTAAATTGCTGATGGAGAGGTTCCACTCAGAATTAGCAGTTGGGGCAGTTGCTCTTTACTAACCATATACGATGATGGCTTCTAATAATGGCTTTTCTATAAGCATATTTGTCAGTTTTGTTGCTTCAACTTTTCTGAACTGCTAAGTCTCTTGAGGTCTTGCCTTTAGTATTGAGGTGCATGTTGTATTTTAGTCATGAACTAACACTGTTTTCATTGTGCTTCTTCTTTCCCGCTGCTCCTGCTTTTGTGCACTTGCTTCTTCCTGGCCTGGATTTTTTTGTTTGCTGTTCTTCGTTCTTCAATTGTATGTGTACACAGCACCATGGTGATAACAGAGACTCTCATGGACCATCAAGTAAGTGACTCCCCTCTCCTGTAGTATGTTTGCACATATGTTCATAGTAGTTAGCATATATCTCTGCATATAGGCTGTTGGGCTAAATACTAAGTTTTCTTCTGTATTGTAATTGAAAAAGCTGAAGTACAATGAAGATTTACTGTTGGAGAAGTATTTTACCTGGCATACTACTCATGTAAATGTTTCCCTACTAACCTTTTTTTTTTTTTTTTTAAGTGAGAAAAGTTTATTCTTCATCTCTTCCAGTCATGGCTAGAAAAAAAAAAATCTTTTAAATTACTTACCTGGAAGAGGAAAAAAATATATTTTATTAGTTTGAAATGAAACCTTCAAATGTTATTGTAGTATCAATAATAAAGACATGGAAATAATTGTTCAGAAACAGTTTTATTTTTGAGCTTGCCTGTTTATAGTGCTGGTTATATATGGTTCACTTAATTTCAATAAATTTACATCTTCAGAAATGAACAGGTGTATATACTGTAATACTCAAATAAGGATTAGATCTGGTGTGGTGATAGGGAAAACTTCAGTGTGTGTATGTATGTGTGTACACGCAGCCAAAGTGCCTTTGGTTCATGGGTGTTAGTATGATTGTATGATTGGCAGAATAATTTTGCCTGGGATTAAGAGTTTGTGTATATGGGGAAAAGAAAGATGCAGGCACAAATTCTTTCTCTTTGGTGAGAAATCTGTGCAGAAGTCATGGTCTTAGCTGATATCACATATTATAGAGATTCAAGAAAAATGTGGAATTGAATTATAATAAACCTTTTCCTGTATCTGATGTCCTTGTGGTATTTTCAGGAGTGTAGGCACTTTCAGATGCTCATTATAGAAACAGAAGAACTGGGAATCTGCCACTTCAGATTTTTTTTTTTTTTTCCATAGCTTTATCTGATGAAATAAATCGTCTGTAAAGACCCCAATCTGTGTTTCTTCTGATGCATGAATCTTACTGACAAACTATATATTAGTAATTTTATGGCCAGCATGAGGAAATTTAATAAAGTATGTATTATCAACTCTAATAGATCTGTTGGTATTGAAATGTGCCTTCCAAAGAGTCGCAAGAAGGCTTTGATATTTACTGTGATGTTTCTTCTCTAAAATAACCCTCTGTTCATCTTTAAGGGGATAGATGGTATGGGTTTAAACCCACTCAGGTAAAGGAGGGGATGAATGGAGATGTTCTTTCTCTTGGATGAGTGCTCTGAAGCCTGAATGAAAGTCTAAAAATCAATCACCGCTTTAAGGCCTTTGAGTGGAAGGAATGGTTGGCAATGCTAACGTATGACTTGTCAAACACGTTGAGCATATGCCTACCAAATCTGTCTTTCAAGTTGCGGAGATGGCATGTGAAACCTAAGAAGGATTAGAATCATAGAATTGTTTGGGTTGGAAGGGACCTTTGAAGATCATCTAGTCCACCCCCCCTGCCGTGGGGAGGGACATCTTCTACTATATCAGGTTGCTCAAAGCCATGTCCAGCCTGACCTTGAACACTTCCAGGGATGGGGTATCCACAACTTCTTTGGACAACCTGTTCCAGTGTTTCACCACCCTCATTGTAAACAATTTCTTTTGTATGTCCAATCTAAATCTATCCTCTTTCAGTTTAAAACCATTGCTCCTTGTCCTGCCACTACAGGCCTTGGTAAAAAGTCTGTCCCCATTTTTCTTATAAGCCCCCTTTACATATTGAAGGGCTGCAATAAGGTCTCCCCGGAGCCTTCTTTTCTCCAGGCTGAACAACCCCAACTCCCTAACATTTCTTCACAGGAGAGGTGTTCCAGCCCTCTAATAATTTCTGTAAGTGAGGTGTTCCCCAGGAACATTTTGGGGGGAGGGGGGGAAATCATATTTTGGTTGTCCTCACCAAAACTCGCTAGAAAATGTGAGTGCTTTGAAGGTTAGTCAGAAATTGAGTGTGGTTTTTGAGGTACACTGCAGGTACATGGGGACACAGGAGTCCAAAACTGTAAGTTTCAGTTTGGTATTTTGGGCAATAAGAAGACATGTTTGACTAGGAACATCATTTATTCATTCGTGCTAACTTTTATTTCACAAGGAGCAAAGTCACTAGAGTAAATGACCATTGTTCTCTTTCAGTATCACTGTTGGTTTTATTCTGTAAATGTAATGAAATTCCAGGATAAAACCATTCCATGCTTCAAATGAGTTCAAAATTAGCTATAGGACCATCAAACATTGTCAGTGAATGGATGACTTAAATATGTACCATACATTTTTATAGTGTTTATAAAATCAGTCAATCAGAAACTATCAACAGCAGCCAAGGAGCCGCTACAAATTGCTAAGTTATCTATTAATATGTACTAATTAAATCTACTCTCTTAAACATATCTGCTTCCAAGTGGTAGGTGTTTGATTTAATAGCATCTTGAAAACTCAGGTTTTTCTCCCTCCTCTCTCCTTTCCAATTGCTTTTTCCTTTTCATTGTAATAGCTTGCTTTGTTTCCATTGCTGTCTTTTAAAGTTCCAGAGCTCCTGCCGTAAGATGCTTAAGGCATATCTTTACAGAGCTTGTTAACTGCCTGAATGTCCTGCTGATTTTACAGTTGTGATTACACAGGCACCTGTAAAAGTCAGGTCATTAGTCAGTCTTCTAGAGAAAAAAGATTAAAGCTTCTTAGTAACCTTATGCACTATCCCCTGCTCAAAGCAACAGGTATGTTCTGCCTTGCCTTGTCTTCCCCCTCACCCCAAAGCAAACATCTGAGCATCAGGATGAGGCATTTTGAAAGAGGGGGACAACTTCTTCCTAGTGGCTGCTACAGTGTGGATAGACATTTATGTTCTTAACTGATTTTTTTCCATTTGTTTAGTACTTTTACAATTCTTTGTATAAAAAGGAAATTTTAAAACTCTCCTGCTAATCATCCTTCAGCTTTATAGATTGAATTTCTCAAAAGCCCAAGTGATTTAAGAAGTTCATCTTGAATCCCCAGGCGTGCAAAGTGCTTACCACAAGATATTCTATGTTAGGTGATACATAAACTGTGCTTTGTAGGAAAGGAGCCTTTCTGACACTGCTAGCAGTCTTTGCAGGACCCAAATTGAGTCTGCAGACTCATGCAGAAGGAGCATGAATTTAGTAGTGAACTTGAAGCTTGTAACCCTGTGGGTGTTACTGAGTTAACATCACTGAGTTCAGTTCATGCTTTGGTAAAACTTGTGTGCAGAGCTTGCTTACGCTCCACATTACTGGCCAGTACCGCCTGAGAAATGATCGCGTCTCGACAGCTTAAAAAAACTTTGGGATTTCGAAAGCTTAAAAAAAACCTAGCGGTGCTGCACGCTGCCTGTTCAGAAACGAGCCTTCTGCACACTTGAGGAAGGGTTGTTAGTGCAATTTCTGCTGCAGAGCGGGTCTCTGACATGGCTGGCAGCGCGGCAGGCGAGGCGCCCACCCGTGGAGTGCCCACCCGCAGGGCGCCCACCGGCAGAGCCGGAGCGCTGCCCAGGGCGGGGGGCTGGCCGGGGGCACCTGCGGGAGGGGCTGTGAAATCCCGTTCCTATAGAGCTAAATGGCCAGTGGCTCCTCCAGAGCAGCTTTCAACTAGTTGATTGAAAGTTGGTGCTAATTCAGTGCACCTTAAACATTTTTAAAACAAATGAGAAGGGACCTGTTTTGTGCAAGCCTGTGAAGCAGCTGTTTTCTAGCCCTCCCTTTTATTTTTCAGTTTAGATACCAGAGCTTTTGTGGTGCAGTCCCTTCCCAAGACTTCAGCAACTCCCCCGCTCCCTGCCTTTCCCCTTTTTTGTAGCTGCAGGAAAATAAAAAGCTAGTTTGATGGTACTACAAGAAAAGTGAAGTCAGTCACTACTTTGAAGTATTGGCCTTCTGGCACTGACAGACTTGAACTCTGAACTGGTAAAATGAGTTCTTTACCTCCCTTTGTCCATCTCCTCGCGTATTTTTCCTGAGCGGCAGTCTGCATAGGGTATAGTTTGTCTGGAGCAGAGCTTTAGATGGTTTATCTGATGTAGAACAATAGTACAGGTGGGTATCCTAGCATCCTTGCATTCTACATACTGCCTTGTGTTTATGCTAGGCTTTGCTGAAAAAATGTTTCCGTTACTGTAATAATAGTAGAAATACAGCTATGAGGAGGGCCTCTGTACTTTGCAGATTCCATCCAGAAAATGGAAGTTGTTTGTTTAGATCTTCTGCTGAACTTTTAAAACTGAGGAAAGCTTGGGAACTCTTAAAATGAGCCGCATCATAAATTCCAATCTTTTAGGCAGGCTCTTCGTTAGTAAGCATCTTTTGTCTCCCCCTCTGATCTCTTTCTGTCATTATATCTACTTCCATAGGACAGGTATTACTGAGTCAGCCATTCTTCCACTATCAAAAAAGGTACAGTTTTCTTGTGTGCAGCTTAAGGAAATGTACAGATACCATAAACAGAATAGCTGGCCAGGTGATCTTACAAATAGCTAGAAGACATCAAACAAGTCTTTCAGACTGGTAAGGTTCAAGGAGAGTAACTCTTCTGCTTTAAACCTTTCCCTTGACAGAGTCTATACGTGATCTTTATTAATAAGACTTGTTTCTTGTGATGTACGAACATACATTCATCTTAGCTTTCTGGGATGGTGGCACAGTTTGATCTGGCAAGCCGTTTCCTGGGTTGGCTGTGTTGTGGCCAGTTAAACCAAGAACTATCACAAAAGTGGCGAAGAAAGCAGGATTTCAGAAGTTAAGTAACAGCTCAGTGCTGTATCTGTATTCAGTAGCAGCCTTTCCTACCTCCTCCTAGTTTTTATTTTCACCTTCTGCCTCATGTCTTAGACCAGTCTTGTCGGCTCCTTTCTGCTGTCCTGTCCAAAGCAAATCTCTAGTTTGAAATCCTCATTTTCTAGAATAAAAATTTCGCAAGACAGCATTTGAGTACCAGTTTCATAAATAGCAGTGAAGTTGTTAATAGAAATCTACGCACAAGCGCATAACATCATTGAATGAGCATCCATTTTGTATTTCAGCAGTGGTAGCAAACAGCGATGAATCACAGCTTTTAACTCCAGGAAAAATGAGCCAGCGCCAGGGGAAAGAAGCCTATTTTACTCCAACCAAAGAGTTACTCCAACCATCTCTCAGCCCAGGAACTGCCCACAGTCATGGTAAGACAAAGCTATTTTTTGCAGAGGTTTTAAAGAACTTAAATGCTGACATTAACTATCTGTTCCAAATGTTGCTTCAAAAACAGTGCCTTTTACAATAAAGAGGTAAGGAAGAAGGCATATTGAAATGTTTTGTGTAATTCTTTGTATTCTTATGTGTTAATCTGAAAGAGAAAAAAATGCATTATGTGGTGCACTAGTTTATTAAAGCATGCTATGATTTGTGGGAAAACAGTGATGGTAAATCATTATCTGTGTATAATCCTGTAACCGATGGTCACGTTAATGTCTCAGGTATTTAACACTTTATGCAGAAGTGTTGTGATACATCACCTGAGCCTGGAACCTTTGTGTAAAGATCTTTTAACAATTACTTCTACTGAAAGTAATTCCCTTCTCTTTAGCAAAGGGAAAAGAAAGTCTCAGCACTACTTTTTTCCAGCTTTCAAACAGTCCCTCTGCCTTGCTAAACCTGTTGAAATCAGACTCTCAGTGGATCCATGTGAACTGATAGGATGCAAAGTGAAACTCCTCAGTAGACTTGACATGTTGATAGTCTGTTTTAAAAAAAAAAAAAACAAAACCAAAAAACAAGCCATAGTTGCTCTCCTTGTGCTTATTTGAATTTGAAACTCCTTGTGTTGTCCTATTGCCTAGGATATCATTAGACATGTTTGTTGTGGTGTGTGGAGTCCTTAGTGAAAACTTAAGGCTTTTTTTATTAATATTCTATCTCCTTTTACTCTTGGCAGCCATGCTAGTCATCTATGCTTCCTTTAGTTCTTGCCATGGGTAGTGTTCCTGAGATTTTTTGTTGGGCCTCCCTAACTCCCATAGTTTGCTTTGTCAAAGTAATGATATTAGTCTGTAGGAGTAATAAAGGCAGTTTCTCAGGTAACTTTGAATAATTTTCCTGTTTTCCCGTTCAGTACTGTTCACATAAAAAGAAAAAAACTTTGAAACCAAAGATAGTTGTTACCATGTTGAATCTGGTAGTCTTTTAGTGTATTTTAAGAATTACTATGGTAGTATTTTCAATGCTACTCACAGCTAGCTCTGATATGTTTTCTAAAAGCCGCTGTTGCCTCACTGGAACAGCACTTGATGTTCTCTGGTTTGTGTTGTGCTTAGTCTGGAATTATTTTCTGTAGAATATACATATATAACTTGTTTGTAATTTTTATTATTTTTAAAAAATTTTTGGTTATTCTCTCTATGTACTGTGTTGTATCCCTTACTAGACAAATGTTGTAGTTATATAAGTGTATTTGAATATTGTAGTAAAGTCTTCCTTTTAATGTTGCTATTCCCACTAATTTATAGAGGCAAACTATTGTGCTTTTTTAAGGGCTTTCTTTCACTCATAGGGAAGTCATTAAAACAGTCTTGAAAAGCACTAAGACTTGATTGTGCTACATCAAACTCCTTGCAGATACTAAGGCTTCTCTTCTGATTTTTTTTTTACTCTGATTATTTCAGGGCTTATGTAAGTGATTTTAAGCTGGTTAAATGTGTCTGTGCCTTTTTTAGCATCAGTCATCACTGACTTAGTCTTCCAGGAGTGTTACTAGAAATGCGGTTGTAGTTTCATGAACCAATGAATTTGGATTGCAGTCAGTTTCAGTAGTGAAAAGTTATGATGTGGGCTAGGCTTCAACAACCTTTAATCACTGACTTCTAGCCTGTCTGCAACTCGGGAGGTGTAGGTTTGATTTTTATGGAGGTGGTTGACCCACATTTAGAAGTTGGGTGGTTATTCTGTGGTAGTTACTCCTACAGGGAAATTACAGTGCTGGTGAAAATGTGAGCTTATTACATAGGGAAAAAGATATGCTGTGCAAGCCTGAAAAATATGAAGTAGAACAGAGTTTAAAGTGATGGAGTACTTGAGGCTGACTGTTGTAACTGAAATCCAGTTAACAAAGGTCTTTACAATATACCTGTAGTATTGTATGATGAGAATACACAGAAATACAGGAAATGTTTAGATACAGTATTTAAAGGCATTTACTATGAACTAAATGGAGATACTTTTAGTCACTGGCACCTGAATACATCCTTAGGAGATGGGTAATGTAAATAAACAATTCAAAAACATGCTAGGCACAGGATAAAAGAGAATCGAAACAGAAAAATATATGTTACAGTTTACAAAGAACTGATTAAATGTATATAAAGGGGAGCTGTGACATAGGTACTTGGCTTTTGCTGCTGGACAGTTGGATGTTGTTGGATGCTATTTGGCCACCATTATCTAAGTTATGTTTACTGCTGCCTGAATAAAAGAGCCTGGGTGGCAAAGCCAGTTTTGTATACAGCTTGTGGTTAAAAATAAATGAGTTGGAATGAAAAGAAACCTGTGAAGAGGCAGTCTTTGGAGCAACCAGCACTTTGGTGTTGGTGGGGAAACACCACCGCGTGTGCTGGATTCTTTGGCTGGCCAGCAGCAGTCCAGGGACAGGCATGCTCAGTGCCCATCACTTGGAAAATATACTGGAACAAGCTTAATTTGTGTCTTCTGCTTGTGTTTTGAGTAAGATCCTAATTACAAGTTTTAGGAATATGATTAGAAGTAGATGATAATTTGAGTCTTAATATGAGGGAGAGGAGGTGAACATCTGTTTGGGCCAATGGCTTCCTATTTGGAACCAAGGGTGAACCATGTGTCATTGTGAACTTGTAAGCAGTATGTATTTCATGATTTTAAGTGCTCCTTTGTATAAATGCTGGGTTTTAATTTATGTGACTATAGCTCTGCATTTCAGAAAGCTGCTATTTTCCTGTACTTGGTTTCTTAGTTTAAAATGTGACTTCTTCCTTCCTCGTTCCTTTCACTCTTGTGAGATGGAACTTAGTATGTCGTCTGAGCCAGTGATGGGGGTCTTCTTCTTGGAGTTCAGTACAGATCTGTTTTACGAATGTAGAATATGCTTGATCTGGCAGCATTGTATAGTGACTGTTCAGCAAAAGTCTATTTACACTGTCATTGTTCTGCATAATGTTTGCAGTAAGAATTTGCACCTTCTTATTTTCCATAATGTTTTTAAGATTTTTGAAGATACGCTGACCTTCCTACTTTTCTGTGCCTTGAACATACTAAATGATCGTACTGTGTTTTTTGCTAAATATTTTATTTATAATTGTCAGACTTGGAATTGGACCTAAATAATTCAGTAGCCTTTTGATGGAAACTTTAATGGGTTTGGGGAGTTACCTTTTGCTGTAAAGCTTCGCTTATGTTTGTGGGATGGTGTGTTTTTAGGCTCTAGTGAGATAGCATGGCCTCGCCAACTCACCAAGACGATGTTTTTTTAAGTGTAGAGCATATAGATGTTAGGACTGCTAAAACATCTTTCAATTCCAGCAGCTGAGACATAGATTGAACAATGTTAATTTAGCTCATTTTCTGTGTTTGCATTCTATGGTTGAAAATGTTATTAACCATTAATGGGCAAACAACTAAACTGTTACCAAGCTTATTTTTGGGTTTTTACTTTTTTTAACCAAAAGGAATCATTGACAAAACTATTTTATTACAGCTAAAAAATGAACATGAAAAACATCGAGTCCAAGACTGCATTTTCAAAAGCTGTAGAGCAGAACTCTGCTTGCTGATGTAAGCTGTTTATGTTGTTACACAAATTATCCCTGGTAAATTGGATTCTTGTAAATCTTGTTAACTCAGACTTACATCAGGATACCGCTTTCTTTGATGAAATGGATTAATATAAAAATAGTGATCACTTAAAATTTATTAAAAAATCAGAAGTCTCCTCAAAGAGGGTTTTTAATATTTTCTAACTTACAAATATGCTGTTAAAACATATTTCAAACTTTTAATGAAAACAGCATAGATGCTTAAATGATAATAAGCTGTACTTGCGGTAAAGAGAGAAATCTAGCTAAGATAGTAATATTAAAAATTATGTAATAGCATGTTTGAAAATGTCTGACTTTTCTTTTTTTACCAATATTCATATTGTCTGTTTATAGCTTTATTTAATGAGAGTTTGTGCTGTTGTTCTTTGTGTGCCTTTGAGTGTATGTTACAAAGTATACATGATGAAATGCTTTTCTAGTTTTTCACTTGCTAGTCATTTACCTATGTGTTTATTTGCTTGGGAGACAATCTCTGGGCTTATTTTTTAGGAGTGTGAGGACGTGAAAATCCATATGAAGAAGAATGCAAAATTCACAACATCCGTTATAGAAAGATTTTGCCATTTTAGGTTTTTGTGGGTTAGAACGAGGACTCTAATTTGCAGGTGTCACTAATGAGAGCATCATCCATACTTAAACAGGAACAAATAGCAGTGGTGCTTCTGTTGGCAGTATTGTATTTGATACTTTAAGGCTGGTAACTCAGCAGATAACACATTAAGATTTTGGAGCTCTAGTTTCTGTATTTCATGTGGAGAACAGTGACCTGTGCAGACAAGCTTCCTGGCTTCTGAACTTGACTGCATCAGTCCTCAGTATTTTTCCTATCTTTATCTAAAGAATTGATGAGATGCAGATGGGGTGAAAATGTGAGTAGTATCTGGGAAAAGTGTGTTAAGATGATAAAGATTAAGGAGGAGATATTTTACAATAATGTAAACCTTTGAGCTAAATTAACAGCATCGTGCTGTCATCTGTTTTGGTATGATTTGGTTTGATTTTTTAAGTCAGCTCGTCAAGTAAAGGTAAGCAGTGAAAGTGTGTGCCCAGAAGGAGCTTGAGCTGAGATAAGCAACAGGATCTGCCCTTCCTTTCCAGTAGAGTAGTAGCAGCTGTTAATTCAGTTTGCAATATGATGAAAATGTATTCTGTGTAACATGACTGAGAAACAGAAGTGATTTAGGTGCAGGGAGGTGGATTGACAGTGGAAGCAGAATTATAGGTCTGCCAATAATGGTGATGATCACAACGAATAGAAAGTAGGAGGGGAAACTGCTTTTGGTAGAGAATAAGGGCATTTTTGGCTGTGCTGAGCTTGTATGAAAGGCTGTTTGCTCCAGAGTAGACATCTAAACCACATGCTATAATTTTAATCTGTAGGACGTTGCATTTGGGGAGAAAATACAAATTTAACTATTTTTGCATGTGAGAGAAGGTGGAGAGTGAAAAATAGATGTTTTCAAGCACTAGGTCCTAAGGAACACTTATTAACTACTTGAAGGGATGAGATGCCATCAGCGTGATGGGATGATAATGTCCAAGAAAATGCAAGACTTGGACATTGCTGTCTAAGGCAGCTAAGAAGTTAGAGGTGATTTGTTGTAGACCTGTACAACTTGCAGCCTTTAAAAAACGTTTGTTTCAGGTGTTTGGCTCAGTTGACAGCAATGGCAGCACATTTTGTTTGTCCGGGTGGTAAGAAATATCTGGAGCTCCTGACGCGTCATCCCTGTTTGGCTCACTGGTGGTCAGTGTGCAAGAAGCTCTGGAGATGTAGCACTTACCTTCTTTTACCAGCTGTTAGGGGAGAGATGGATTACAGTGGTCCAGTAGAAGGAAAGATACAGCCCTGTGTTAGTGAAGTCGAAGCCTTTTCAAAGTATTAGCAACTCTTCCTTAGACGGGCACTTGGCTTCAGTGTTTTGGCCAAGTTTCTGCTAGGAGGTTGTGAGATCCTGTTCCTTCATGTGGGTGCATGAGACTGAAGCCGCAGCGGAGCGGCACTGCGTTGGAGCTGGAGAGAGAAATTCTGCATGCCTGTGGTTATAGCAGATGCATGCATTGAGCATGAGGGAGGCTGTAACTCCACTGGCAGAATACTGATCACCGCTTAAATGCCAGCTCCTGCTTTTCTTTCAGCTAGCACTTTCAGTGTGTTAATATTTCTTTTTGATGATGGTATTTGGCTTGCAGATGGTAAAATCATGCCAATCTATCTGGTTCCAAATCAAAGCTGTTTCCTGGGTAGCTGGGTTATATCTAATCTCTGATAATGATTTCTGTTTTTCTACTCATGTTTCCTTTGACTTTACTCTCTACATCTAGACAGAATTAGTTGTGGAAGTAACTTCATGCAATCTCCTGTTTCCCTTTACTGTATCTGTCTTTTGAATAGAGAAGCTGAAGAATGGCTAAATAATTTATTATCTTGACACAGTAAGAGCAACTTATTACTAAGCATGCCATGCTTTTTTACTTCACTTCATCTTTCCGTAAGTCTGTCTCGCTGTCTCAGCACTAGAGAAGAAACTGCTAGAGGGCTTGTTGAGGCTCTCTGACAAGCTTCTTTTTTAACACTTCCATATTAACAGTAAATATTACTTGTGAAGTCTGGCACCTTCTCCGTAGACTAAGTGCATCTAATGTCTTAGAAAAATGTTATTGTTTTTGCTTTCTCCGCTGCCTCGGAATTCGGTCTAAAACCTTGCAAGCCCTTACACTTGGAGAGTCTTGGTGTCTCTTGCTGTATTCTTGGGAGGTGTTTTAATTTGTCTTACCTTGCCTTTTGATGATGAGGAAGTATTTCGTAATCAACAGTGTATTAGCAGCCATGTGGACTGGCTGTTCTTCATGTAGTTCTGGATTAATATCTGTTGTACTGCTGCAGGGACCTGACCGCAGTGACGTGGGTGGTCACTTTTAAGTTTTATGATGGAGCGTACCTCGTGGAGGTGAAGCCCCAATTCTGCAGAATTGTGCAACTTATTTGGAATAGTTTTAGTGATGCTTGTCTCAAATGGGATGTGAGTGAGGTTCTAGTCACAGTAATCAAGGACAGAGTTTGACCCCTAAATAATCTGGTTTTAGCTTGTGTTACCAGACTGAATTTCTTGTGAAATGTTTTAAGTTCGGCTGTGTGTGGTTAGTCTCCTGATTCTATTATCTTGACCTCCTGCTTTCTTACTGTAATGCATACTCTGGCACATTCCTCTCTGCAAGTCATGGTGTGTTTATTAAAACTTGCCGTTTCTGAAAGGCTACTCCACCCAGTATTTGTGGCTTGGGTAAATTGCATGTACTCCTTTCTGTGTGGGTTATAGCTTTATGACAGCGTGGTACTGGGTTTGAAAGGCACAGCAGGGCTGATTACCGTGAAACTTCTCGAGCAAGTTCTCTTTCTCCATGACAATCTCTGCAGAGCTGGCCTACTTGAACCTGAACCATGACCTTGAGAATTTCGTAAGGGCTGAGATGAAAGCTGTTGCAACCTGAGCAGTGAGCAAGCCTATTTACTTTGGGTGGGAGGAGCTGAGCAGGAGTGTTAGCAAGTGAGGAGGTGCAGCCGAGTACAGTTGCCAACAGGGCACGGGGAGCCTTGGTGTTCATTCATAACCACTCTCAGGCCTGCCTCTGGAATTACTCCTCAGCTAAACTGCACTCGCCTTGGAAATATCAGAGAACAGAAGAATAGTTGGTGAAAGAAACTTGCCACTGTAAACTACCGCCACAACTTGTAGCCTTGTGGTTCAGATGTCTTTTTCCTGCATCAAATACTGGTGGCTGAAGGCAAGTACATCTTTAATACCCTTTTTGTTGAATAGGAGAAAAGCACTTTCACTTAAAGTCCATGTACAAAAATCAGGTGTTGGATAAAATTCATTTATAAGTATGATAGTCTAGCAGTTTCCTTTTTCTGTTTTCTGCATGCTGCAGAGAGCGTGTGTATACTGCATGTAGCGAATTATTTATAACCTTTTATTTTGTTGGACTGGGGGAAGAATGCTGCTGGAAAATGTAGCGTTGTCGAGATGTCAGGGCAAATCATTGTCAGACTTGAAGGGCAAGTCTAAAAAGCTTCTGTCTTCTCTGCTACACCATCAGTTTTCCTTCCTCCTCCTTCTCCCTTTAGCTTTCAGGTTTTAAGAAGGTTTTGCATTTTGCTTGTATACTTCTAAGGGGAAAAGGAATATTTTTTTCATTTTCATCACTAGATATACTCCTAGTTGTATTATTGCATCAGCATGAGTTTGTGTAATGTGTTCATTATTTTAAGCTTCTAAAATCTATATGAAAAGGATTATTATATTTAAAATTCCTCAGTTGGATAGTTCAGAATATATTTGATTTGAGTTCGATTTCCATGCTTGGAATTCATACCTGTACAGTTCAGAGAGGTCTTTTTTGATAAGCCTATGATTTTTTCAGCTGCAAATATTTTTCAGTTGGAGAAATATTTTGAAACTAAACCCAGGCTTTGTCAAAAGTGTTCATGTGCTGTTGGAATTGCACGTGTCTTCTATTTGCCTTTGTTTTGTATACTGAGATTTAAGTTTTGCCCCTGGCAATATCCTGGAAGAATGTCTTGAGCACGGGATTATGATTTGTTTTTCAGCCAGCATTTACTACTGAAGAAGCCCTGATTGAGTAGCTGATACGAGAAATGCATTCTGTCCGTTAGAAAATGTATACAACAGATAAGTTTTCCTCCTCCAAAGAGGTGTTCAACAGATTGACTGAGAATGGATTCTTCTCCCTACCCTGAGATAGATGAACTAAGTATTTCAGTTTTTTCTTCTTCCTACTGATTTAGGTATTATATAAAACAGAGAAACCAGGAGACTTTTTCTCCCTTTCAGTGGCATATTTAGTCTAGTGCCTACTTTCATGAAGTACTCAACTTTTGTTACGAGAAATCTTATTTTTTCATAAGTGGCACACACCTGATGCATTTAGGCTAGAGTGCAGATACTCTCCTGTTTACGCAGGCTTTTCAGCTATGTTTAACTTCTGCAGTTGGATTTGGCTGTAGTTCTATTTGTGAGTATTTTGAAACCTTGTAAACTTCCAAGCTGTGTATGTTAGTGCATTTTCTGAGTGTATCAATTATTAAGGCACTGGGAACTGATATCAAAAGGACGGAAGGCTTCCTGGGACGTTAGTCTAAGATCACCTAATGAGTGATACTAATTTTGGCTTTGTCAGTAGATTGGCCTATTCTGTCTGAATTTATTTTGGGGGAGAGGAGAAGAGGAAAAAGGATTTACTTTTTTTGTGTCTAATATGTGGTGGCTAATGAAGTGCACCTTTCCATTGTCATATACAGAACATGCAAATAAAAGCACTTCCAACTACTTAAAAGTACGTCTGTGTCCTTTCAGGAATCAAATTTATCGCGAGGAATTAAAAGAGTTTCTAAGAACTTTGGGCGCTGAGTGTGTGGAGAGCAGAAACCCATTTAATATCTCAGGCTGATGCTCAAGAGTTACAATAAACTTTAGCCTAGAATCACACCATGGAGAAGAATGCTCATTTTTCTTAAATGTTACAGATTCCTTTTGATCTAACAGCCTTTCAGTTGTGTGTCAGCTGTCTCTCCAGAAACGTATACTGCTTTGAAGGAGTTGAAGCAAATGAGCATGTGTATACAAGTATTAGCAGGCATAATAAATGACAAGCTGTTGAAAAGTTGTAGAACTAGTGAATTTTTACAGCCAAACCATGTAATTAACTGTTTTACCACTGCAGGTTTAAGTGAAATATGAAGATGACTTGGTGGGGGGGAGGAAGATGAAGGAGGAAGCTTAAATTAAATTTTTTCTTTTCCCCCTCTTTTGCGGTGGTGAGACAGTCATATTTTGGCAAAAGGCACAGGCTCTGCCTCTCCTATATAGCTGTTGAGTTAAAGGCAAAGGTACTTAGTCAGAATACCCAGCTAACCGCTTCTTTGGTTGGGAGGTAGCTTTAGAGAAGGAAATGTAACATTATCCTGATTGAAATTCTTAATTTTGTCTACCCAAAGATTTCAATTTCACTTCTAAATGGAGAAAAGGGGATAGGAAGGAGAAAGAGGTTTTTAATCTGTTCTCATTTACAGTTTGGCTACATGAACAATGTCAAAGGACCTGAGAGGGCATGGAGAGAAATAAGGGAAGAACCTTCAGGACTACATTGTTTCCTTAAACCCCTGGGTGTCTAGCCACTTTTTAGTAAGCTGACCATAACCTGGCAGAGAAGGCTGTTGCGGCAGAACCTGGTAGGCCGGCAGAGTCACGCTTAGTAGTGGCTCCAGAACTGGCTGGAGGAGCGGCTGGAGGCAGATGCAGACAAAGTGTTGTGGGTGGCTGGTGGTGGAGCCTCTCGACAGTCTGTGCGACCCTGCCGTTACCGTACAGGACACGGAAGCGTCCTGATACCAGTGTCAGCAGAGCATTCCGGGCAGGGTCATAGCCCTGACTCCGAAACACGAGACAACAGACCCATTAACTGGGCAAGATAGGTCTGTAATGAGAAGATACAGTTCCTTCTGTGTGTAAGCAGAGTTTTTCTACTGCAGCTTTCTCTTGATTTTAATTAGAAAAAATAAAACGCGTATTCTGAAGAGATTCGGACCAAGGTAGTTTGCTCTGTTTTGTAGTTAAGAAGACAGATTTGGAGAAGTGCTGTGGAGCTGTGTTTATTTAAAAAAAAAAAAGAAAAAAGTGGTGTTCTCCCTCCTTGCATTTCCTCCTCATTGCCCCACCATTCCACTCCTTAAGTTTTTCAGCTGCTCTTTCTGTTCCTTCTGGGACATCTGGACAAGGACTGCTTCAGCTGAGGGAAGTGTGAGACACAGTAATGGATAAATGGAGACAGGCCTGAACACAAGACATGCTCATCCAGTTTCTCCCCCTCCCTGTGCCCAAGTGAATAGAGTTTTTCACTTCTTGTACAAAAGAATTGAAGGTTACATATCACATATAATGGTTTCTATTGATGGCTTATATTTGTTTTTTTCAGTTACATCTTTTATCCTTGGCATGTAATTGAACATTAGTCTGTTAAGAGGCATGAAGAAATTCTAGTGATTTCATAGGATCCTGGAAGCTACTATGTTTTGTTATCAGAAAAATTATTTTCGGTGTTTTCTGTATGTGTCTTAGTGTATGTATCTATAGGTATATACATACCTATATGTATGCACATACACTCTGCACAGTTAAAACCTTTTATAGGAGTTATAAAAGACTTCAATCTACTGTATTATCCTTGAGCTAATGTGAACTGAAATTACTGAGCTGCAAATAGTAAGTACACTTCTTACACAATAGTAAGTACACTAAGCAGCTGGAGTAAACAGTATTATTTGATTCATACCTCCATTGATTTAATTTGTGGGATGCGTTTCACATCCCACAAGAAGAGGAGACCTGGAGTAAGGGAGAACACAAGTTCTTATTTTCAAGCCAATTCTTTGTGTCTTATTTTTCTGCTTTCCAGCAAACAGGGTAGGTTTCAAAACATATTTTGCCAGAAATAAGGTGTGATGGGGAAAATGGGATCAGCAGAGAAGCACCAGGCAGGAACAAAATTCCACATATGGAAGAGGGTGGCCATGCATGCTAATCGTCAGGGCAAAGAAGCAGCCAGTCTAACGAGCAGTGCATGAAGGAGGTTAGGGAGAGCTTTCTGGTAGCTATCAGCAAGAGCAGTTTGGATCAGCTGATTTCTAGTCTTGAAGCACAATTTACTGAAGGGTTTTTTTTATGTTTAAAATTTAAGTTGGTTCATTTAAGTGTTTTATTTATTGCATAAAATATTTGGGACATTAATAATAAAAAACCCTTTTTGTGGAGCTTATTTTGTGCAACTCTCCCAGGAGTCAGGCTGGTTTGTATATATAAATATGGCAGAGTCTTAGAGAAGAAAAAGCTATCACCTCACTTTTTAAATAAAAATAAGAAATGAAGATACAGAAGCCATGGCAATCTGCTGATGAAAACTAGCGCGGTAAGTGCCTAAACAGGAAAGTTAACATGGCTGCGTAACGCAAAACGTCGATCGGCTCCCTTTTCAGATTCCTGTAGTGTACCACGATATCAAATTGGGAAGCCACATAGCTCACGAGTTGTGCTTTGTGCAATATAAATTTAGGACTTGAAAGACTAGTAGGAAAAAGAATTGATTTAATGAATCCATAAAACCTAAATAATCACCATTTTGTGTGCTTAGAAAGCAGAGATGAGTAAGACCAAAACTGAGATGAGTAAGATCAAAAAATGAGATGCGGTATATTTGTGGAAAAAAGGAGCTGAAGCAAAGCCATTCTGCTTTAAGCGTCCGAATGGGTTTAACAAGAGGAGTATGGTGTTGCTTGGCTTGCTGCTGATTTGGCAGCTTCTGTCTCTTCACTGCATTTTTCATGTGTGCCCTTCGTTTGTTTCTTTTTTTTTCCTTTTGTATCTTACTCATCAGAATGTGAGGTAAAAGGCTGTTACTGCAACACTCTTGTTCCAGCCAGCTAATGCTAACCAGCTTTCACAGAGAACATAATCCTTACACAAACACCTTAACTCATGAAGGAAGAGGGTCCAGTGCGACGTAGGTTTTCTTCATGTGCTGGGATTTCATCTGTGTTTTCTACAAGAGCTGATGGCCGAAAGCTTGTCCGGAATGCTTCATTTGGAGGATATAATGAACTCTCTCCTGCTTTACCAGGTTTGTTTTAGTCTTGCATTTCTTAAAATGTGCAGAAGAGAATATAATTTCAACCTCAAATTTTGCAGCTTGAATGATAGTAAGGTACTGAGATGTTGGTAGAAATCAGAAAGAATATTGCTTGTGTGCATTTAGATAACAGCTCTTTGTAGTGGCAAGATTTGCAGATAGGCAAGTGAATAAGTTAGCTTACATCGCAGCAAATCTCTCTTTCAAAGGCATTTGTGTATTTGGTACTGACTGGAATATTTGTTTTGGTTGCTTGGGCTTTTATGACTGAAGTTCT
This sequence comes from Fulmarus glacialis, assembly GCF_000690835.1. Classification (NCBI taxonomy): domain Eukaryota; kingdom Metazoa; phylum Chordata; class Aves; order Procellariiformes; family Procellariidae; genus Fulmarus; species Fulmarus glacialis. Next base: position 27,044 of record NW_009209898.1, read on the forward strand.
GTGATGTGGTTTATGAATGCCTTCCTCCCTTGTACTTTCCACTCCCCCCACACACAATGGACTTGCTTTAAAATAGTAAGGTACAGCAGAAGGTTTTAATTTGGCTATAACTACTGAAGAATCTGCGTGCTTGTCATCAGTGGTTTGACATAAAATGACAAGATAGAATGACTTAAGGCTAAAGGCATAGCCTTGCTAAACCCTGTAGTGCAAGATTTTTAAGACATTTAACAGCAGAAAGGGCTTGAATCTCCTTTTGCTCCGATTTGTTGTCTCCTAAAAATCAGTACCGGAATATTGAAATGAATTTCTGGAGTTTCGTTGTCCATAATATGCCCTTCTGATATAGGTGCATGAATTTCAGCAGTTTACTTCAATGTGTTACAAGGTCACCTCTTCCTGAAAGGGGACACTGTAGAAATGGTACAGTCTTACCAGAATTACTCTGTATGTGTGATTTGTCTTGTGCACATACGCACTTTGATGCGTAGTCCCATGGGGCCAGAATGCTGGGTGGGGGAGTGGGAAAATAAAATAGTTTTCACTTTTTATTGTATGCCGTCTGCAGAATGGCTCACGGAATTTGTAAGCCCTGTCTCTGAAGCCATGGAAAAGAGTTGGGGTGCAGAGCACAGGGGAGGGTGCAGGCTGGCGATAAGGGAGCTCTCTGCATCGCTGGCCGGTGCTGGCTTGCAGAATCACTGGAGCACCATGTTCAGCCGCAGGCAGGTGGGGTAGTTGCTTGGGACACCACGTTGTATTAAACTTCATGTGTTAGCCTGTAACATTTGCTTTCACTCTGCTTCAGGAAATGATTAGCCTTCTACCAAGAATATAACACTGAGTTTTATTCAAGCTGCTCAGGAAATAAAGATCTCAAAGCTTGAAAGCATGGAGTTGGCAACTAGACAGATCCTCCATACCTTTAAAATAAATGAATGTAGTCTGGTAATTACTGAAACAAAAAGTGATTCGTTTCCTATTTGCTTCCTTCCTGTATAGAATTCTGCCTTAAAGCTGATCACTGTCCATAAGCGGACCACGAATGACTTCTTAAAATGCAGAACAAATGGAAAACAGTTTTTAATGAAAAAAATCAAGTGTAAACATATAATTTAAAAATTTTTTTTTTTTTTTGAATCATCCATATATCTGAAGAATTTAAACAATATTAATATTAAGGTATATTAAGGTGTACTCTTTCAGTTTGGTTTAAGCAAGGAGTAGTTATTGCCTATCTGAAAGATACTCATGTATAGTTACAGTGAGGACAATCTTTGGTTATTATTGTTTATTTTATATGATGTTGTTTAAAAAAAAAACAAAACAAAAACATGACCGTGAGAAAATACATGAAAGGACTTTGCTTGCTTTTCTGATTACTTCAGTTTCAAAATCCATGGAGGAATCTGAATTAGTTAATATGGGATTTTATTCTTAAAACTGGTTGTCAGCAAGCTTTTGAAAATCAGTCAATTAAAAAGATTATTGTCTCCTGTGTTCAATTCTTTAAAAAGTTTTTTCTTTTTTTTCTGCTGTGTTTGTTATATAACACCAGTATTGATATCTCGCACTAAATATAGCTCATAGTTCTTCCAGAAGCATATAGTTTTTCAGCTCAATTATTCTTTCTTCACAACTGCACATGCACACCAGTAATCAGATCAGGCTGTTCCTTGCTTTTCATTTGGAAGTCAGTAATATCGTTGCTTGGCTTGCTATTTGTGATCTTTTCATGCATTGCATTGCTTTTTTACTGGTTTTTCTGTTTGTTGAAAAAAAGCCTCCAGTGGACAGTAATTCTTTCTTTTTGGATAAAATAGATCTGACATTAAAAAGTAACATATTTTTTCTGATGTATTTTTCTCATGTATCCTAACTGCAGATGGTATTTGTTGAGAGGTACAAAACCAGTATTTGAGATGTAGGAGATGTTATGTGGTTGGTTTTGGTTTTTCCCTTCCCTCAAAACTGATTGAAGGGACAGATTGCAGGTGCGACTTTAAAGAATGGTACCTGTGTTATGCTTAAAAATTGAAATCTCTTAACTAAACAGTTTTGTTTTAAAATGTACCCTACCACAAACTTTATCCTAAAGATTCTTTAACGCTAGTCTTACAATGTATATACTCCTCATTTTTTGTCGAAGGCGATGTTTTGGAGGATTTTTTTCTTTTGGTATTGGCTGCGTATTCCAGCTCAGTCTCTAAAGAAGCACTGTTTGATTTTGTTTCATTGACATCTTGCGTGTATAGAGTTCTGGTAGTTCCAGTTGCATTCAGTTGTCAGGCTCTTGCATCTGTCTAAAAGCTCATCATGAGTTTTCACATAGATTTCGCCTGCAGGTTTTGGAAGGACTTGCCAAGTGCTCGCAGTAGGAATGTACTAATGGACAGTTTCCCTTGGCTCTTAAGGTCATACCATGAACTGTGGCTGACGGCACTGGGGTTGGGATCAGCTTTCAGAGCCTATGGGGCCAGTGATGTTAAGATAAGGAAGGTCACACTGGAAGAAAGTCTGTTAAGACATAGTGTTGCTCTGAACACAATTCCTGATGTCCAGAACTGCTTTAGAGGCTACAGTAGTGGAGCTTGTGTTTAAAATAAAAATAATTTTTTTTTTAAATCTGCAAGTGTCTTAAATAATAGTGGGAGCTCAGTCTGCAGCTCTGAAGGTTGATTTAAATGGTACTTGCTCGCTGTCTCCTAACTCTGAAGATTGCTTTCAGGGTTTTAGGTAGAAAATAAAACACAAATTCAAGAGAATTAATAGAGAGGAAGTTACAGAAAGGGACTGCATCTTCAACACCTGAATTTCTACACTGTGAAATGTGAGCTCAGGTTATCTTGTTAAAGAGTTCCTGATTGAATTACAGGATGGGAAACAGCAAGTAAGCTAAAATACTAAGCCCAAAACCACTGCTGATGAACACTGAAAAACTTGAAACACATTCTCCTCATTAGACCCTGCCTCTCATACCCTGGCAGTCTCTGCTCCAGACACTGATTCAAGGACTTTTTGTGGTGCAATTTTCAGTACCTCTGGGGTGAACAAAACTACAAAAAGTAGTAACGCAAACATCATTCAGAGGTGCAGCTTTCTTGGCTTTGCTGTTGTCTTTGTCATAAATCCATAGAGAAATTTGTTCTTCATAATTGGTAGCAGGAAGGGAGAAAACAGTATTTCTTATTGTTGATTCTGTGAATGTAGTTGTTCTGTTGTTGTTGTTTCCTTGACCAAGTATTTCCAGGGCAAAGTGTATATCGTCTTCAGCTTGGGCCCATGTATAGCTTTTTGTGATGTTTCAGTACAAATTTCCCTGCAGGTATTAGTATCAAACTGTTATTGTCAGAAGAAGTAAGACTGCTTATGGTATTGAGGCCTCTCCATCTTAATAGAGGCTTCCTGGAAAACACGTCCCTACAGTGGATGAGGCTGTGTCTGGATCGGCACCTGAATTATGATTTATTTTTTTAACATATGTTTTAGCTGATGGGAAGAAAAGCCTTCTGTCTGTATTCTGAGTGAGCTTATCCTTTTTACAGAGAGGGAGGTTACAAGTTGCATGGTGTGGGATGTGAAGCTGACTGGTTGGGTTTCCTCACAGACCAAGACGGAGCAGTGCAAGGTGTTCCGGGATCTGCAGCACCCTGACTTGCGTTCGCTGGCAAACCCCTCAGACAGCCCTTTGCTGTGCGTGTGAGTAAGGAAGGGATCAGTGAGTCTGGTGGCGTGTTTATAAATCAGCAAGCATGCACACCTCTTGGGCTCGAGATACTGGAAGCAAGGAGGTGAAGTTCAGGGAAATGCGACTGAGCTTTGGTCTTCGGGTCTGATTCCTGGGACATAGTACTTCATTCTGTTTTCATTGGTGATGCCAATGGAAAGCTTGTTTATGAAAATAAAAACATATGTATATTAGATAAGGACGTGTAAAGCCCTTAAAGCTGCTGTGCTTTAGAAAGCAAGCTGTGAATTATAGCTTCTCTTCTGTAAGAACAATCCTGACTTAGCACTTCCTCGTTGATTCCCATCACTAAGTCTTCTGTATGTGCCTATAAATAAATAAATAAAAACTGGAAAGCCATTAGAAAATGCCTGCATTACATTTTCAGTGGAACTTGGTTCCTAATGAGGGATTTCTTTTGGATGTGGGGATGAGGAGAAAACCTCATTACTGTGGTTCTGGTGTGTGTTTGACTGCCTAAGACTGGCACCAAATCTAGTAACTTCTCAGTGAACTAAGGCAGGTCTGTCCTCGAAGGCTTGAAGCAACCTTTGTTTTGTTTCAGCACCTGATGACTGGTGCTATAGAAAATGTGCTTTTGTATTTGGTGTTATATAGGAAATGTGACTTCTTGCCTCTGGATTGTGACATGCCTTTTTGAGGTTTTTCTGGATTCCCGAGTACTACAAATCTTTTGCCTGTCTAGGTACTTCTTCCTTGCGGTCAAGTAGTCTTCTGCATTATAGGTTTTCATTAGCCGAAAAAACCCATCACAGATGTGTTGGAAGAATTTCAAAAGGGTGGGTTTAATGAACTATGCACAGAGGGGCTTCTGTGAAAACATGTTAAGGTTTTTTTCTGTAAAGGCATGTAAGGTTTTCTTTGTGTAAACATGAAATGAAATATCATTGTATTGCAGTATGTAATTTTTAAAAATCTGGTCTTAAAAAAGAATCTCTGCGAAAGGTAATAAATATAAACAGAAAAGCCAAAAGACTGATTAGCAGACCAAAACTAAAAGGAATCTCAGATTTCTCATGTAACCTGAAGATCAGCTTAATGCCTCTATAACTTAGTGAAACTTCTCAAGATGTGTATTTGTGATAGATGAATCAGTCCTGTCTTAGAGTTTCTGGGTATTCTAAGTTGTGGAAGGGTGAAGATACTAATTGGGGGGCGGGGGGGGGCGGGGAAATCCTACAATGAACAAACTACTCAAGACTGCTACAGAGAGTTAATAAAAATTCTTTTAAAGTTCATAAAGTCTCCCTACATGTACACGCAGTCCCCTGAAGAATGTGAAATCAGACTGTTTCTCTGATAAATCTTCTCATTTTAGAGATCTAAGTACCAATTTCTATTTCAAAGTTTGGAACGTTCAAACGGGAGCTCAGAAGAGCTTCTGGTGTCTGTTTATGCAGTTTATCTGCTGAGGCAGTGCCCTCTGGTGGGCCAGAGCTCTAGGGTACCGCTTTCAGAGCCACGCAAGGCTTTTCAGCTGCGTCGATTATTCCTGAAATTCATGTATGACTTCATATTTATCTGCCTTCTATCCAGAGGGCATGCGAATGATGGCATTTTTACTTACTCGGATAAATGCATTGCGCAATTTATTTTATGACTGTTTATAAAAGCTTTATGCTGCCACAAACCTCTTCGAAGGAAATGGATCACTGAGATGTTCTGTCTCATAACCAGAGTAGATTATTTTTCCTTAAGAGGATGCTAGGTTCTCAGTGTATGTTCTGTGCATATGGCAGCTGCGCAGCAGCACTAATGCCAGTTGTGACCCCCCCCTTTCCATTGTCACACGTATACTGGCTACCGCCATTTCTCACTTTGCTTTTTGGATACTGGGAAAGTGTGGGGCTTGTACTGTGAGTCACTCCCAGAAGATAAATGTGGGATTTTGACGACTATTTTAATATAAAGCCTTGTAGTTACGCATATGCAGTGTCAAGTTGAAAGTATAAATTCAGGGCTAGCGTAAGCAACCTTTTTCATTTTCTTGCAAAAAACTGACTGGCGATCTTAATCAGTGTTTTAGATTTGCTTTCATGTAGGTGGTATTTAACAATTATTTCTAGCTGCAGAAATGAACAAACCAAAAAAGGCTTTATTTAGTGTTCTGCTCTGTGCATGCATGTGTGCAGATAGGGGAGAATGAGAAGATAAAAGGGCAAAAGTTTGCACACCGTATTTACGATTTGTCAGGTTATTGGATCGGGTGCAGCACTATCCAAGTACAGGGGACCGTTCTCACCTCTTAGTGGGTATTAAATTAGTTTCTATTGTAGTAGCTGGTATGTTTTTAACTGATGTGATATGTTGTTTGAAAATCCAATTTGCTTGCACTTTTTTATGCTAAACACAATTTGCAAATTTATTTCAAAGGCTATCTCATATAACATGTTACGTCTTCAAATCATTTGCAACAGTGCTGTCTTTTCTTTAAGGTTTTGACAAAGGGAAGGACGATGTGTCGCAAAGCAAAGAGGATACAGCACATTCTATGTCAAAAAGCAAGGTAAGGAAAGCAGTCTCCTAATCTGGCTTAAAAATGTCAATGTGCAAAGAAGCTGAGTGCATTTTTAATTAAATGCAAATGTTTTTAACTTTCGTTGTGGATAATCTTAAAGATTACTCTTCAGATTTAGCAATAGACAAAGATTAAAGGGAATTTCTTGATACAGTTCTCAAGATGACATCACATGAAAATCTACAGTACAAATTAGTGAAAATGAAATGTGGAATCTTCTCATTGTCACCTAGGGGTGGGATGTTGCCTCACCAAATGTAACGATGGATGGAGGCCAAGTCTTGCTGTGGAACAGAATTTAAAATCCTTTTCAGCTGTAAGTGCAGATGCTGCTTACTGAGCTGTAGCAAATCTTGGCGTAAGAATGTTAAGTAAACTGTCATTGGAAAAGGTTTAGTTTAATGGCTTAAATTGCCAGACTAAAACATAGTTAAGTGGAATCTGTTGTCCTGTCTGTTGCAAAGGCTTTTGTACCTCAGAATTCAAGTATAAAGGCCCATTTTGTTGAGGCAATGAGAGTGCAAAGGAAAGCGTGTAGAACATTAAACTAGATATAATTGCTATGCTTTCTGGTGGTCTGGATAATAGAAATGGAAAAGGCAGGAGCCAGGCAAATTCAGAGTCTTCATTGTGTAGTCCCAAGATGGAGAAGGCTCACTGAGATGCAGTGAAAACTGAGAATGTCCAAAGTAGAGTTCGGAGGTGGACACTGCAGTCACCAAAACCATAGCATCTTGGGGTGGCTGAACTTTAAAAAAGAAGAAAACATGAACTACCTGAGCAACCAAGACGACTCTTTTTATGTACTGATCCCAGGTCTTTTCTCTCCAGTGCTGTGTTTTGTTCTGATCGCAGTTATTTACATGAATAGTTCGCAATATCATTCTTATTCAGAATAAAATGTTACTTTCTGATGGTATAGAAATAGTATGCACATGACAAGAGATTTGTGTAAAAAGTCATTGGAGTAGTGTAGAGAAAAATCTACCATAGCTATCTTCTCCTTTCCCAAATCCTTTTAAATTTGTGGGTTGCAGTTATAGAAGCTGACAGTTTTAGGACATCGTGTAGGTTGCTCTGGTGATACCTTCTTTATTTGTTGGCCTATTGTAACTCTTAAAGTGCATGAACATTTTGGTCAGCAAAAGTGCCTGGCTTGTCAATGCACTAAATTTTTATCTAGCGATTTTTATGTGTTTACAATGTGGAATTCCAGAAAAAAAAAATTTCATTTGGGTGTCTCATAAAACAGGTGTCTCTTTCTGTTCAAGAAATTAAAGATTAAAGAGAAGAAGGAAAGACTGCATTTTGCAGAGGGAGAGGTTCTGTGTGGTTTGATCACTGAATGGAGTAGCTAAGTTCACTTGTTTTTCTTATTTAGGCATCACTACAGGATAGAGTTTAAAGGCTTTACATTACCCAGCTGTGTGGTTTTCTATTTTCTGCTAGGATGTCCACTATTTTTTATAGCAGCAAATGTGGTAACAGACACTTAAACAGATTATCAGGGTGCAGCAGGCGTGGGCTGCTCTGTAGGGGAAGGCAAGGACCTGAGCTTGAACACAGCTAGCTCCCAGGGGACACGGGGGAGATGCCTGCTTCTCATCGCTTTCACGGGCAGCTCTTTCCATAGGGGTCTGCCCAAGGTTAGCACGGCAGTCTGTCAGAGCCGGCCCTCTAGGAGACAGAGGGATTGCACTCGTGGTCTTGACACAACTTTTTCTGTGATATTTCATGTGTCAGAGCTTTAAAGAGAAACGTTGAAGAGAGATCAAAGAAGTCAAAGTGACTTAAAGGTTATAGTAGCGTTTCCCTGCTTACATGGTGTCATCAGAATTGCACTGGTGTGAGCAGGTTAGTTTCTGCAGCTCATGCTGCAGTCCTGTGTGTAGATAAGCATTTCAAGCTGTTGGTGTCTTACATCTGACTTGGAATCACAAACCTTTGCATCTTTCAACTTTACTGCATCCTAGAGCCTCACTTGTCAGGGAGATCAAGAAAGCATGCTTCACCATCCAGCTTGCTTCTGATCAAAATATTTATGTTGGTCCAGAATCTCTAAATCATTTTTTACTTGGAAATCAAGTTAATACTGTCTCTTTTAACATGGGTTTATTTCAGACTCTGTTAATCATTTATCTTTGACTATCCAGTTTGTTTTTTCTCTTCCTTATATTTATTTCTCTTGGTTCTTGTCTTTCTAGGATCTTAAGTCTTTGTGTGCTTTGCTGTTACTTTTGTTTGTGTCTTTCTACTATTAAAGATGAGACCAATATTCCTACTTCTAATACATATTTTTCTTCATCTGTATTTTTGCAATTACTGCATGTGGGGCTTGTTAAGACTAGTGGTTCCTTTATAACCCACAAATAAACTTCAGGCTAACAGAAGATGGTAACTGTCTGTCACAGCTGTGGAGGTGAAGTAGCAGCCCTTCTTTTTAAGTAAGGATGGAAGAGCAGTGATGAGGCTTGCCCAGAATCTGGTACTGAATGTACCTCACTGGGAGTTGCAGTAGGTTCTCTTAAAATGTTTTCTTTTTTTAAATTTTGATCCCATCCACTTTGTGTGGATGTAACACTGAGAAAGTTACTAGCTTAAAAATATACAAATCACTGATCTGTCTCATAATCCATTGGACAGGTAAATATGAACCTTTACTCAGTGTTACATTACTGAGCTTTAAAACTGAGATACTGAGAAAATGAGTTTTTGTAAGCTGTGATACTTACTGGTTTGGGGCTTTTATATGCATGACCTTTAGATTGCATTAGCTTTCTGTTAGTGAGCAACTAGAATATTTATGAATGTTTTACTTAAGTTGCTCCATTATAGCTTACCTTACGAGTTTATTACCTCTTCTTATGTGACAGTGATAAGCATTTTTCCCTCTTCTGTTACTACATTTAAAGTACTGTATTTCCTTTAACTTCTAGACAGAGGAATTAAATTTCAGGTTGTATGCTTGTCTTAAAGCTAAATTTTAAGTGTTAAGAACATATCTTTAATACAAAATTAAGAGGTTTCCTTCATTTTTCCAAAATGTATATGGAAGTTAGAGAACATTTACGTATTGTTGAAATTATTTTGAGATAAAATTACTTTTTGACAGTTATTGCACATATCTTTTTGACACTAGCTATTTAAGTAGACTCCTGTAAAGTCTTTGTTCTGAATTAAAGGCATCAAAGTAGGATCAAAGTTAAATCGCTTTGTTCCACTTGTAAATCTTTAATTTTTATTTCTTTGGTTTAAGCAACTTGTATGTTAAGAAAAAGAGTGCTCAAGTACACTGTTTTTATTATTGTAGTAAGTTTTCTCAAAACCTGCTTTTTTTTTTTGACTGTTGTTTTATAGTATTTCAAAACAGAAATGTGGTGAATAGACTTTGCATTGTAGTCTGAGATTTGAAATGACTAGTCAGAAATGTTGAACAGCTTGAGAAGCAGTTCTCATAAACTGTCCTGGAATTTACACAATTTAGAAGGTTACATTGATTTTTCTTTTTTCTTCTTTTTTTTTTTTTTTGTTGACTAGGCAGGAATTTTGGGTCCATCAGGCTTATATTTCAGTGCACAAAGAAATGCAACTCTTCATAATTTATCTGAAGTTTATATATAGTGGATACCTACTCAATGTTCTCTGACTTGCAGTAGGAATGACATGATAACTCTGTGATAGACTCCTTTGTTTGTTTGGGGTTTTTTGTTTGTTTGTTTTGGGGGGGGTTTGTTTTGTTTTTTTAAAAGCTTTGTATCCCAGGATGAATCTTCGGTGGCTCTAGTTCCCTTTCAACTTACAGGCAACAGATGCCAAGGAATAAACTTTGAACCTTACAAGATGTGGGGAGAGGCGGGAGGGAGAAATCATGTGGTGCTGAGGCAGCATATTGTCCTGCCATCCACAAGGACTTGGGTTTCATGAACAAACCTGAGTCTCGTTCCCCTCTCTATCGCCACTGTGAGCTTCTCGAAGATGACTTGCAAAAAGTAATCAGAGCGTGGGATTAGGGAGGAAGGAGCAGAAAAGTGCCATTGGTGGTCAGTTGTACTCTGATAATTCATAGGGCACTGAATCCTAGATTGAAGAGGCTGTATTTTCCTTCATGGGTCACGGGGTAAGTGCCTCTATAGCAATCCATTCAGAGGAGCTGTCAAGTTAGGAAGGAAGATGTTGGGATTCATATGTCATGGGAACATGGGAATGGCTCCTGTGTTTAAACACCGGGATTCTCCTAAATCCTTCTCTCTCTGCTAAAATAATGCCTAACTAGTCAAGACTGCGACATACCAAGTAACAGGCTACACGGGCTAAATATTTACTGTATATAGTTCAGTTTCTTCTGGAGGAATCTCAAACTTCTTTCCCATAAAACCCTTATGAAAAAAGACTCCATAAATACGTGGCGAACAGCTCATGTTACAAGTTGTGTTTGTTGGGGTTTTTGGTTTGGTGGTGGTTTTTTTTTTTTAAGTGGGAGAAACAGTAGAGAAGTGAGTGGGAATGGGAACCTTACAAACATAACTGTGCACTTCAAACACTTTCTAAAGTGCCTGCAACAGTAATATATCCTTGTATCTGTCATTGTCATTTCTTTATTATGCATTTTGTGAATTTCAGTCTGAATCCAAGCTTTTCAATGGCTCTGAGAAGGACATCTCTGTATCTTCAAGCAAACTTACAAAAAAAGAATCTCTCAAGGTGAATTAATTTCCAAGTAACTCCTCATGAACTATAAGTGCATTCACATAGTTTTACTGTATTCTCTAACGAGAAGACAAAAATGCGCAGTAGTGATAAGACCTATGGAATATTTAAGTATTGTGAGAAATTGTGGTGTTGGTTCTCTTCAAATCTTATTGTACTGTTACTTAAGTATGGCTTCTATAATGCAGTCTTTAAGATGGCACAAGATTATAGGATAACTCAGAAGATTATAGGATAATTCAGGTTGGCAGGGACCTCAGGAGATCTACATGCAATGAAATGACGAATTGAATTATCAAAGTTAAATTTGCATGCAGTATCTGTGGTTTTTCTACTGCGTTCTTTCCACTATGTTGCAACAAGACCAAACTGCACTGTTTGGTAGATATCATGTCAGGAGAAACATAAAATTATTTGCCTCTAAAAGAGGGAGATACAATGCTGCAAATTTCTACTGGGGAGGGAAAGTAATTGGTGTGTAAAGACTACTGATCAGATAACGTATCTGTCAGTCTGAATCTAGCCCAAATTTGGTTTTGTATAGGAGAGGAAGGGGGGGAGGGAGTTTGTTTGGTTGTTTTTCCCTCTGTGATTCTAACAGGAGTTCCAAAGTCCTCAGTCTTAAAAGCAAATTGCAGAAGAATCTGAAATTGGTTACATCATAGTGGCTCTTGAAACAGAGCATGAAATAACTGTTCACACCTTGAAGTCAAATACTGTGTTTTAAAGCTACTTCTCTGTATCTGTGTTGTAAATTGATTTAGCAGGTTTTTCCTCAGTTTGTATTGATAGATGTCTTTTTGTGCTCTGATTACTGGCTTACGGCTGTGGCATTGTAAATATTTTTATCATTATTTACAGGTTCAAAAGAAAAATTACAGAGAAGAAAAGAAGAGAGCTACAAAAGAATTACTTAGCACTATCACAGACCCATCAGTCATTGTTATGGCTGACTGGTTGAAGGTCAGAATCCAAGTGTGAAACCTGAGTTGAAGATGTAGCAGCTGCTTGCTGCTTTCTGACCAGAATAGAAAAGGCTCAATGTTTTACTTGCTGTTAATGTTTTTCTACAAGCACAGCAGCCACTAATTGCATCCCAGGGTCTCTGTGCTCAAATCCTAGCAGAATAATAGAGGAACCTAGCTCCCACTTATTGCAGTCACCATAGTCACATGCATCTTGTGTGTATAGCCATTAACTTCAGATGAGTTGGCTTTACGATTCTTATTTTGTCCTTTTTATTTTACACTTTGAATTGAAGCTCTGTTCTGTCCGTAACAGTAGTGAAAATGGCTCAGTCATATTAGATATTTGAATACAGATTTCTTTGAGTATTTCTGGTAATTTTCCTTGCCTCTCTTAAGAACTAACTGTCCTCTAATACTGGTAAAAAAGGTGAGGAGTTAATTTCTCAAAGATAGCATTCAGTGTCATCAACAGTAGTGCAGTTTATATACTTGTATATAATTCCTTAAATTTGTAAATATATTTCTTGGATATTGTACAAGAAAAAAAATCTGCTACCCATTTTTATAGTTAGCTCTAAACAGTAGCTTGTTTGGAAAAAGTTTCTCCAGTTTTTTGCATAAATCAATGTAAACAGGCTAAAACATTGCTCAGAGGTCAAGTCGGCATTCAGTCCTACAGACACAGAAGAAATTAAAATCCAGAGTCGACAGAATTGATGCAAGCAGTCTAATCAGATGTGCAGATTCAGAGACTTGAAAGGATCTTATATTTGGGTTGAAGCTAACAGCTGTTATAAGAGGTTTTATCTAAAAAATTCAACTATATCTGAGTTATTTTATGAATATCCTATTTTGCTTATCAGATGTCTGCCCTGTTTTCAGAGGAGCTCTGTCTCCAAAGATTATTCTGTCTTCATGCTAGTGATAAAATATGTTCCAGATAGGAGAATGCATGAAGGTTTCAGCTGAATTGTTATACTTCCCATATCTGGATGCCCATTTGTAGAATAAGTTATTCATCAAGAAAGAATAGAAGAGTGAGCATTAAAATTATACCTTTGTATTGTCTTTGAAAAACCAGCATAAATTTTTGATAGACCTGATAAACTTTGCTTGAAATAAAAACTAATAAATAATTTCAATTTTAATTCTCATTTTGTTAAGGGGGATGGTTTTGGTATTGGCTTCACTGAGATATAACTGTATCTATTTATCTTTTAGATTCGTGGTACCTTGAAAAGCTGGACCAAACTGTGGTGTGTACTGAAACCAGGAGTGTTGCTTGTTTACAAAACCCCCAAAAATGGCCAGTGGGTAGGAACAGTGCTCCTGAACGCTTGTGAACTCATTGAGAGGCCTTCTAAAAAAGATGGCTTTTGTTTCAAACTTTTTCATCCGTTGGAGCAGTCCATATGGGCTATAAAGGTTAGTGGTAGCATATATGGTTCTTAACGGATGACTAGCATTAGCCAGCTATGAGTAAAGACAACCTTAATGAAAAGCAGAACTACATTTTCTGTTATAACTTCAATGGTTTGTTTATTCTGAATATAAGCCTTCAACAGGTAGTCCACTTCATCACAAAAAGTATTTGATTTATGCTACTCTGTATACTTAAGTAGCTTCAGAAGTGTGGTGTGCAGAGGGGTGCCATTGAAGAGGGTAATGCCATCACTGGCAATCATGTAAGCAGAGGGTATGAGTGTATAATGTTGTATTTTACGTCAATCCAATCTGAGAAATTAAGGATGGAAGTGATTTGCCGAAATGAAAGAGTTGAGATGTGTTATAAACATTTCTTGGCTTTCAACCCTATATTCATGTAATAAAATGTCAGCCTAGTTCAATTTGCTTGTAAGAGTAGAAATCCAAATTACTTCCTTGTGCAATAATAGCTTATATTGCAACTTGTTAACCAATTGTGTTCCTTTTTGGCTACAATTTTAGGAAGATAAATATTTTTCTTCAGTTCTGATGTCTGTTTGCTTTGTCATACATGGCATAATATTGTGGGCAGCTCTTATCTGTAAATGTTGAAAAGCACAGTGTGTTCTGCACAGCAAAGGTTTATTTCAATTTCTCATAAGAATCTTTAATGTTTGCTATTAGTTATTGTTTATACTCTAGAAAATAAACTATTGTAGTCCTTGTTTTGTGTTTGTATATGGAGAGAGGGTGCGGAAGCACAGCACAAGTGAACATATTTACCTCCTGAAATGATATCTTGTTAAGATTAAATTACTGTACAATATTAGGACCCTTGTCATAATAAATTAATTATGCCCTCTGCAACATACATCTTAAGATAGCTACTAATTGTGAGATTGTATCTTCTGAATCTTAAATTGATATAGATGTACTGTCACATCTGTAGAATATGCTGCGTTGTTTTGTCTTCCTTATCTCAGAATGGGAAGTCAGTCAGCTAGTGTAATTCCTGATGTTTGTTTGTGGTCTTTCAATGTTATCTAAATTTACCAAACTTAGATCAAATCTTTTGTAGTTGCTTTTGAATGATTTTATTTTAATATTGCTTAGGAGGACTTTTCAGTAATTAGTGGTGATCTCACATTTGCAGAACACAAACTTCATATCCTTTTTCAAGGCTATAGGGTTTGGTGTTAATATGCTTTAATTATTTATGATCATGTATACATACATTGCAAAGTGGTGGCCTGTCTGCAGAAGATCACAAATCAGTCTTATATTTCTTTATTGCTTGGCAATGAGAAATGGATTTGTTTGTTTTTTTAACTAGATATTTAGAATTTAGAGGACATGCCCCACCAGATTTTTGCTTTTTTAAGGTAGGTCAAGTTTTGAACCTGAACAAGTTGGTATTGTCCATTCTAAATGTGCTGAGAGCTGGAGTGGCGTTTGTTCATTTTGGTATGGCTATTTGCAGTTGAGAATTACTGTATTTAATTAGATGAAAGGCCTTGAAGTTTGAAACCTTTTTCTGCCATGTTTACCCAGTCAATTATAATGTCCTAGTTACAGATTTATTATCATGAGGCAAACTTTCATAAGCGTAATAGCAATTGACTGATTTACAGAGTAGATTTACCAGAACGAGCCTGAAGTCTAAGGCAAAATGAGCCTTGTTTGCAGTCAGTGCAGGAAGATGACATTGCAAGAAATATTTACACAGGTGTAAGTACTGCAGGAGATTTTCTCCCTTCAACACACTTCCCATAGTGTGTCCTTCTGGCAGACTGCAAATTCTCTTCTGCAGTAGTTTGTGGCCAGTCACTTCACACGCTCCCTGAAGCCTGTTGCTGTGGTCTTTGATGTTCCTCCTGCACTTTGAGGTAGCTGATGCACTGTACCTTGTTCTGTCTTCCTCATGTGCCCGGTCCTGATGCCATTTCAGTTTTCTAAAATTCGTGACTAGAAAAGCTATTGCAAATAATTTTTCATAAGTAAATTTAGTCAAGTGTGACTGCCTGTCAGTTTTTATTGCTTTCTCTGAATGTTCATGGCATTTGAGTTTTATTGGCATGAATATCCTGTAGGAAGTAAACTTCAAAGTTTTTTTAATCTAGTGGAATTTTTAACTTGCCCATTACCTTGTATTGGAGTAGTTGTATCATCATTCTGTCAGGAACAGAGACAGTTCAAATAAAGTCACCTAACAAATGGAAACTAATGTCTCTCTTGTACAGAACACTAACATACTGAAAATTGATTTTGAAACCATAATGGGTGATATCAAAGAAAATGTCCAGTGCAGTTACTCCAAAATAAGTCAACCTACTTAAATGTTCACTGCAAATGATTCATTCAGTTTTAATCAATGTATTGTCAAAGCACCTAGGGGAGTATAGCTTTCTTGCATTAAAAAAAACCCCAAACACCAAACCCACACTTCATCTCTAAATTATAGTTGTTCGGTACAGAGTAAGTAGTGTACCCTGCATGCCCACAGTATAACCCTAAAGGGGAGCTCTCACGGGCAGAGGTCTGCCCTTAGTCCATGTCCTGTGACCTGGGAGTTTTGAGGCCTTGTGGTGGCTGAGGTCTTTGTACGGTGCTGGTACACCCACGGTGCCGCGGTCCCCTCTGTGCAGCGCCCCAGCACCTCTCCCACCCCTGGCACTGCCCTGCGCCGTGGTGCTCGCCCCTCCCCAGGGGCCCGGTGAGAGTGAGACCTCTTCCCTGCTTGCCCACCCTCGGGGCAAGGGGTGCCCACGCATGGGATTGTCCCACCTGGTTCTCCTAAGTCGCTAACTCCTAATCCCCGTGTTGCTGCTTCACCAAAGACTTTTCATAGGCTCACCTTTCTGCTCGCTCGGAGAGGGACTGAGGTTTGGAATCTTGTTTCTAACACCCAAGTTGCTATTACTCCGTACTGACTATTCAGGAGTTTCTGAACATCATTTACACCAGCGCTAGCTTGCCTGTATTGGTATTTAAGTGCCACCAAGGCTCCTCGTTACTCACCTCTCGCCCTCAGAAACGTTCTGGCTGTTTCATTCTGCTTGCTTCTAAAATATCTGCCTTTTTCTGCTTTTGCTCAAGACTTCTGCTGGCTTTCCAATTCCCTCTTCTAAGCCTTGTACTGGCTTTTCATTAGGCTTCTGTCTGGGGAAAATCGATCCAGACCAAAATGTGTTAACTCATCAGTTAGGCAGGCTTAACCCAGCTTTCAACGATAGCTTCAAGTATGTTTAATACAGCCCTCTTTGCCTACCAGTTGTCTTAAAGTTACCATAGGTAAACTTTTTTTGAAGGGGCTTTAAAATGGTTGTTTAGCATTTTATTCTAAAATGAAGCTCGACAGAAGTGGAAAGGTCTTTTGGATTTTTTTTTTTCTTTTAATTTGGAATGTGAAGAACTTCATAGTGAAAATTAAACTTTGGCATTTGACATGCTCTGTGTGTCTTTTAGTTGAACATAATGTCATGCTGTCCTGCTGATGCCATTTATAGAGACACTTAAGCATCTAAATGTCTTTTATGGACCTGGGCATCATCTTTTTTTTTTCTTATTTAAATGACAAGCCTACAGTTAGGCACCTAAGTATTGTGTGGAATTGACTACTGTATAGGTAGAGAGGTTGAAGGAGAAGGAGGGAGGGAGAAAGGATGAGTGGGTTCCTATAGCAATACATAGTGTTTGGGTGGGAGGAGTTATTTCCATTTTATTTAAATCGCAATTGACTCATCTGTCTTCTGAAGACAGGCAAAAATCATGCAGTTCTGGAGCATAGGATGCTGCTGAGACACCAAACACATTGTCATGTAAAACAAGCACGAAGTGGATCACTGAAGAGGGCTTCCCGTTCTCTGCAGGGGTTTGGCTTGCCCTCCTGTCTCTCTGTGCTATGAATTGTAGCATCCTTGTAGGAATTGAGAAGGAACCTTTGCTCTCATCAAGAACGAATGGGACTGGAGGGGGAAGAGCCAGTGGCTGTACAAATGTGGGGTCTTCTACTAGGCAGCACTTGTAAATCAACTCTCTTAAACCACCCTACAGGCGTGTCTTTTATTTTGCTTGCTTTCAATCTTACCTCTTCAGATGAAATACTGAGCTGAAGAGGAATGGTTTGTCCCATGTGATCTCTCTACACCCATCTGCAGGAATCCCCGGACAGTGAGGGTGACTCTCCTGTGGTGTTTCTTCTGATGCTTTTGTCGTCTTGCTATAAGTAGTATCAGCAGAACATTTCCAAGTTACTATGCCAAGTATGATTTACAAAAAAAAAAAAACACCACCAAAAATTATTTGAATCCCAAAGACCATTCTTTTTAAAGTGGGGTTGAAGTGGGAGCTATTCTTAGAATGAAGTCTTTGAAGAAGAAATCCAGTTAAAGAGGGCTGTCCATCTTTCCATTCATGTCTTCATTAGATGTTGCTGAGTGACAGTAAATAGCCCTGCAGTGTGTCAGCTTGTTATTACATTGAATGATAAACTGTAAAACTGAATTAAAATATCTGATGCTGTTGCTTGTTTTGTGTATTTCAAGGGTCCCAAAGGCGAAGCAGTTGGTTCTATAACTCAGCCATTGCCCAGCAGTTATTTGATCATCCGAGCCGCTTCAGAATCAGATGGTAAATAGATATTTCAGTGTTCTTCTGCAGTGACAGCAGTTAGTTATTAGAAAGAGATGGCTTCAGTTGTCTTACCATGTCTATTACAGCACTGTAATTGCAGTTTAATTGTTGTTAAGGTTCTCCCTTAACTTAGTGCATTCAGTTGTGTTGGTACTAGTAGTTTTTCGTGGTTATTAAAGGAGAATTTTGACCTGAAGAAACTGTCATTGAACTCCTTGCAGTTGCGAGCATTGGCTGGGTACAGGAGGGGCGAAGGTTTATTTTGGATTTAATTATATTAATGTATGTCTAAATATATTAGTGTATGTCTAAATACTCAAGCTAGCGCCTTTCTAAAGTGCCAATGTGGACATTCTTTCTTTCTAATGAAAGCATTTGTATATTATAAAGTGCAGCAGTTGCACCGAGTTCTAGTAGTAAAAGTTCCTTCAAAATACAGTTTTGTAACACCCTTCATCACTGGGAAGGTGGTGATCACTATCAATGCAACCATCTTCAAAGGTTACAATGTGGAAACAAAATTTAAGACTGTTGTGTGACCTTTCTAGCAGCTGCTTTCCTTCAACTGGTTAATTAAGCATACCCCTGCAGGCTTTAAAAATAGGACTCTATTTGCTTTCTGTATTGAAAAAAGGATTAGATACATGGAAATGAAGAAATAAGGAGTGGAAAGAACACACAAATTTGTTTAGTTATTTTTTGCCAAAAAAAATCAGAATGTCTCCATTTTATATGGAAATGGCATCTATATGCTACCATTATAGCTCCTTTTCCACATTGTTAACGTATTACATGAGCAAATGTTGCTGACCGATGCAGTTACTTAGTCTTCAAAACCTAGAGCAGGGTTGCAGACAACTTTGGAGGAATTCAGCTGTCAGGGCCTGGATGGAACCAGGCATGGAAAACTTGCATTAAGGAAGAAATGCTGGAATATGCTCTAACAGAATCATGACTTACCTTGCTTGGCCTACCCTGAAGCATCCCTTGTACCAGAGCTGGGTAATTGTGAGTTGTTTTTATGTCCCCACCAAATTATAAAATCCAATGCATGTAACATGGAACAACTCTGAAGTATGTCTTCAAAGGCAAAGACCCAAAAGGATTGTGAAATTAGGAAATGGAAGTTGTATAGTTCAGTTAAATCCTTAATTTTTCGCCTAATAATAAATTTGTCTTTAGGCAGGTGTTGGATGGATGCTTTGGAGCTGGCACTGAAATGTTCAAGTCTGCTTAAACGTACAATGATTAGAGAAGGTAAAGAACATGATTTGAACTCTTCAGCAGACAGTACTCATGTCTCTCTCTATGGTCTGCTTCGTGCTAACAACTTGCACAGTGGAGAAAACTTACCGTAAGTGAATTAATTACTAAACCTGATTGTCCTGTTGGCAGAACCTTGTAGTGATAACTTCTCCACAGGGAGAATGTCTTTCTAAGGTTGCAGTTCTTTTTGCTCCTGTGTTTTATATTGTATGTGGGTAAAATGAAAAAACCTTTTTTCAAGCAAAGTGGTACAGAGGAAAATTTGGCCCAAGGAACTCGAAGTCGAGTATCACATCACTAAGTTTAAGTACTCAGTTAAACTGTTAAAGTTTTAATTTTTTATATCTTGAAGTTGGTCTCTCTTGTTCGCTTCACCTGAAAATAAGTTTAGTACATGTGACAAAAGTTGGTAGGTGTGAATATAAGTTGCTGCTCTTTGGTTAAAGAAATTAATAATCCTATCGTTATTTAAATGGTTTCAGTATGTCTCAGCTTTGAATCATCAGATGGCTGAATAATGACTCAGTCACCCTATTATTATATTAAATGACATGCACAAAAGTTGAAATTATCTGGTATCACCTGGTATCTAATGTCTGAGTGCCCTTGAGTAACTCCCGTTTATTTCAATAAATACTTTTCAGCCAGGTTTTTGGGAGCATAAGCTTTTGTGGAAATACATTATTAAACAAGCATGGCGAATGAATGGTGTTTTCAAACACTTCAATTGTGGTACCTAACTGCATTAGAAATTATAAAATATTCAGTCATTTATTTGAAATCATTGGGTCTGAAGCTTGTGCTATGCACAGTTCTCTCAGTAATCCTCCACCAATTCGATGTACTTCCAGGTAAATTTATTTCAAATAAACCCTTCCACCCATGAAGATTTAGCTGCCCATCTGTCTTTTCTGAGTGGGCAGGAATTTTGTACTGCTGTTAAGAGTACGCTCCTGTATTTGAGACAGAAGACCTGGATTGGGAGAAATGCAATTCTTTCTGGCATAGATAGTCTGAGAAAAGCACAGCAAAGGTAAATTACTGCCCCCAGCCCAGATTCAAGGCCCTATCCAGATGACCAAGCAGGCTCAGCTACAGTTTTGCTCTTTCCTTCATCTCATGGAAACAATAAAATTGCTGTGTACGATTCAGCTGGAGATCTGTACTCAATGAATAGTAGTTTCATATCAGCAACTGGCCCAGATTACAATCACAGCAATTAACTACAACTGTTAAGTCTAATTAAGACTAATGGTTTAATTAAGTAGATCTTTGGATATAGCATATTCTAAGAGTATTCAGTGTGCTTAACTATCTAAGCAACAAAACCTGCAGGCCTAGTTTTAATGGGGTTGGCAGGAGAGGGAGAAGAAAAGTGAAAGCAATTTTAGCTTCAACTGAGAGCTAGCTTTTTTAAGTACATTAATAGCAAGAGAAGGTCCAAGGAAAACACTGGACCCATACTTGTTGAAGGCAGTCACCTGAAAAACAGGGATGAAGAAAAAGCGGAGACATTTAATGCTTTTTTTGCCTCAGTCTTTAATAATACTGGTAGACCTTGGGGTGTCCGGTCCTCTGAGTTGGAGGACCACAAGTGCAGGAACAGTGACTTTCCATTTGTGGACACTGAAATTGTAAGAGACCAGTTGTATCAGCTGAATGTTCATAAGTCCATGGGGCCTGATGGGATTATCCCAGAGTACTGAAGGAGCTAGTGGATGTTACAGCGGGACCCCTCTTGATCATCTACCAGAGGTCTTGGGAGGGTCTCCACTGACTGGAAGCTAGCCAATGTTATTCCAATTTACAAGAAGGGCATGAGGGAAGACCCAGGGAACTACAGACCTGCTAGTCTAACCTCAGTGCCTGGAAAAATTATGGGCAAGATCATACTGGGTGCTGTTGAAAGACATTTAAAGAGCAATGCAGTCATCGGGCACAGTCAACATGGGTTCACAAAGGGAAGGTCCTGTTTAACTAATTTGATATCCTTCTATGATAAGGTCACCCACCTAGCGGATGAAGGGAAGGTGGTGGATGTCGCTTTTCTGGATTTTAGTAAGGCTTTTGATACTGTCGCTGACAGCATCCTTCTGGACAAGTTGTCCAGCTGTGAGATGAGCAGGTTCATGATTTGCTGGGTGAAGAACGGGCTGAAAGACAGGGCTCAAAGGGATGTAGTGAATGGGGCTACATCTGGCTGGCGACCTGTCACCAGCGGTGTTCCTCAGAGCTCAATCCTAGAGCCTGTTCGGTATTTTTATCAATGACCTGGATGGAGGGGTTGAATGCACCATTAGCAAGTTTGCTGACGATACCAAACTGGGAGGTGCTGTTGACTCTCTTGAGGGACAGGAGGCCTTGTAGAAGGATCTAGATAGATTGGAGCATTGGGCAATCATCAATGGCATGAAATCTAACAAGAACAAATGCAGACTTCTGCACCTGACAAAGGTATAAATTGGGAGAGGACTGGCTGGAGAGCAGCCCTGCAGAGAGGGATCTGGGGGTGCTGGTTGACAGCAGGCTCAATATGAGTTAGCAGTGTGCCCTGGCAGCCAGGAGGGCAAACCGCATCCTGGGGTGCATCAAACACAGCATAACCAGCCGGTCAAAAGAGGTGATTATCCCATTGTATTCAGCGTTGGTGCAGCCTCACCTGGAGTACTGTGTGCAGTTCTGGGCCCCACAATTTAAGAAGGATGTGAAGGTCCTTGAATGCATCCAGAGGAGGGCAACAAAGCTGGTGAAAGGGCTGGAAGGCATGTTCTGTGAGGAGTGGCTAAGGACTTCGGGTTTGTCTACTTTGGAGAAAAGGAGGCTGAGGGGTGACCTCATTGCTCTCTACAGCTTCCTGAGGAGAGGAAGTGGAGAGGGAGGTGCTGATCTCTTCTTGGGATCCAGGGATAGGACGCGTGGGAATGGTTCACAGCTGCACCAGGGGAGGTTTAGACTGGACATGAAGAAGCATTTCTTTACCGAGAGGGTGGTCAAACCCTGGAACAGGCTTCCTAGAGAGGTCATCGATGCCCCAAGCCTGTCAGTGTTTAAGAGGCATTTGCACAATGCCCTTAACAACGTGCTTTAACTGTTGGTCAGCCCTGAGGTGGTCAGGCAGTTGGTCTAGATATCATTGTACGTCCCTTCCAACTGAACTATTCTAAACTTGGTGTGTTTGACAATTCAGTGGGAAGAGTACATCCTATATGTTTCCAGCAAAGCTAGTTTGACATTGCTGCCACATCAGGCTTGATATTGGCAATTTTAGTGTGTATTTTATTAAGCTCCTGGTTTGGAAACATGAAATTATTGTGTGAAGTTCAAGTTTCATTTAGCCTTTATTTTTTGTAGGTTAAATGACAGTGAAATTGAAAGGCATCACTTTAAAGATCAAGATATGTACTCTGACAAATCTGATAAGGAAAACGACCATGACCATGAGGAATCTGATAATGACGGATTGGGGAAAAGCGAAGAAAGTGATAGCGACACTTCGGAGCGACAGGATGATTCTTACATTGATCCAGAACCAATTGATATCAAGGAAACTACTTATTTAGAACAGAGTCATGAAGAACTTGGGGAGGTAAAAGTGCTGTTGATGTAGTAAACAAGCAGCTTCTCCAAATAGGAAGCTGATATTTTAGGGGTCAGACTACGCTTGAAAGCTGACTTGCAGGATTGCCTTTCATATTTTCAGCAATAATGGGGGGGAAAAGTTCTGTTCACCCATGTTCTGCTCTGCTTTGCCACTCTTGTGCTTGTGTCTGAGATTTTGACAGAGATAATGACATTATCTGGAATATTGCTCAGACAGAAGGTGCTCAATTTGAAAGGGCCACCTGCAGCAGAAGTTGACCGTGTCTACCCGTCCTTTTGTTGTTATTTCTATTTGTTTTTTATTAACTTACTCCTGTTTTTTTCTTCAAGTAAAAATCTTCAAGTTGAAGATTTTAATGCAAGCTGACACCTCTGTTTTTCTACTGCAAGAGAGGAGTTAAGCAGCCGTGGGGTCTGCAGAATTCAGTCAAAGGCTTGCTGTGTTTCTGATGTCACCTTGCATTCTAATATGATGCCCCAGAGTTGTCATTCCACTTCCGCAGATTGTCTTACGTATCTACACAGGCAAATATGACAGGGATTTGTGTGTTTTACTTGCTATAAAGATACCAAAAAACTTAGTAACAGAAATTGAGATGAGCTTTTTCACAGATCTCCCCTTTCTTCTCAAGTGCTAACTATGAGATTTTTTTTTCATACCTATGGGACATAAATACTTTGTGCTTTATTGCTTTCTAGTATTGTTTCCAGAAGAAGCAGTAGTTTAGGAAAAGTTGAGGAGTTTAAATTTACAATAAATTCTTGAGTATGAGTTTTAGAATGTTCTGGAAAGAGGGATGCTTTTCCTACAACCTTTGCTTTTGATTTCAGGAACTGTAAGGAAGAATATCTCCCCTCTTCTTGGACAGAAAGGAGCATATTTGGGTGTGGCTGCTGGTTTTGCTCACTTACCCCTAAGTAGTGGTTTTCTTTAAGGAAAGTCACTGATAATGTTGACTAGTTAAGGCAGTGTAAAGCATAAATGTGGCAGCTTTCATGGTGGGGAAAAGTTGGTAGAATGAACAGCCCTTTGCTATATAAGTCCTGCACGTGAGAACACAGGGTCATGTGCTTAATGCCCAGGAAAGAACTAAGGGAAGATTTCTGAACAACATTCTACCTCAAATTTTTCTGTTCTAGGGCTGATGAAAACAAATGCAGTTTTTAATGCTGAATAGTATATCTATCATACTTCACTGAAGATGTATAAGTGTATTTAGAGAAACTTGATTTTTCTCCCATAGTTGCTTCAGCTTTTCTGAATCGTTCATTTTAAGTATCCATTCTCCATTTTCATTGCATCCTTAGAATGTGTTGACCTGTCTTCTGGAGGATTATTTTCTTTCTCCTTTCTGTAAGCAGTTTTTTGTTCATCTTAGGCAGGGGAGGCTGCTCAGACAGAAGTAGTGTCAGAAGAAAACAAAAGTCTGATCTGGACATTGCTGAAGCAAGTCCGGCCGGGAATGGACTTGTCCAAGGTTGTACTGCCTACGTTTATCTTGGAGCCTCGTTCTTTCCTGGACAAGCTGTCTGATTACTACTACCATGCAGACTTTCTTTCCGAGTGAGTCAATCCTATCTCTGGTTTTTGTTCTCTTCATTTTTTAAACTAAAATGGGGTAACAGTGTATACTGAAACGTTTGATCCGGTCTACTACAACATCGTGTACTGCTTAGAGTTTGAATGTTTGTGTGACCATGTATCAGTCATCAGATATCCTTGTTTTCTGAAAGCTAACTGCCTGAGAGCTCATATAGTACATCTTCAAGTCTGGCCCCTCTTAGTAGTAGCAGTTGTGTTGCAGACATTTCTGGTTTAGCTTTTGGAGACTGATTAGAAGACTTCTCAAAATTAGTTTAGGTTTTTTTCTCTAAGAGGCATATTTAAAATGGTAAAAGAGTACCAGTTAACCTTTTGAATACAGTGTTAAGTTCCATTCAGATTTATAGTTGCCTGCTCAAATGTATCTAATAAAGACTGTAAATTGGAATATTATTCAACAGTAAGTTCTATATGTGAATAGGCTGGTTCTCTAAAATAGTACCTTTTTATAAATGGAAGAACTTCAGTGGGGGTGGAACAGGATCTAATGTTACAAAGAACAGACTCAATTATGGAAATACCATTTGTGATTTTTTGTTTGATTTCTATTTTCAGACGACTATTTGAAAACTTTTAATTTGATGCAATTGAGGCTGAAAGTTTTACAGTACTGCAAATCACAAAACCTTTGTTTTAGTCTAATCCTAGACACAAGATATATCACAGCAATTGATAGTGTGTTATAACTGAAACAATATTGATATTTGATCTGTGTGTTCTGTTTGTTTCATAGAGCTGCTCTTGAAGAGAATGCTTACAACCGCATGAAAAAAGTAGTGAAGTGGTATTTGTCGGGATTCTACAAAAAGCCAAAGGTGTCCTCTCACATATCATTTTGTCTTTACTTTAGTCATTGTGTCCAGTTTGAGGGTTTAGTGATGTGCTGAAGTAAGTTTTTGTTTTTAAATTATATTGTTATGCATTTTTAAAAGCAAGGTTAAGTATTCATTATTTACGCAAATACATTGTGGAACTTTTTGGTCCCTTGCCATGCTTAAAATAGACTATATTCAATTGGGGTTTTTTTCCCTTGGAGTAGAAGCTGAACTAAACATTTTGTGATAAAGTTGAGCCAGTTCTATGTTTACCATTCTTTGGTGATAACATGCTGCAGTTGGAGGAGTAATATTTCCACTACTTCATTTAGCTTTACACTAAATATTCTGTACAGGCGTGTTGGTGGGAAACATTGTTGAAGGGAGAAAGTACTTACTACCTGACTTCAGACAAAAGGTCTGTAATAATTCTCCTACAAAAATTTTTGTATTCCGTTTGTCCTTATGTGTAGCCTGGAATAGTTTATCAGATACACTAAATCTATGCCGATTTCCTTAGAAAGAAGAGCAGAGTAACTGAGCGTAATACTCAAATGATGAAATCAACTACAATGTGCTTCAGCATATGTATTATTTTTTGAGTGTGTCTTACTTTATCAGTCTGTCACTGAAGATACTTCGTAAGTTCTGTACCTGCATTGTATGGTTACTCTCTGTTCTGTTTCTATTTAGGGACTAAAAAAGCCATACAATCCTATACTTGGTGAGACTTTCCGCTGCGTGTGGATTCATCCAAGGACAAATAGCAAGACTTTTTACATTGCAGAACAGGTAGCTGCAATAACCAGCACAAATATTTTGAAGAGAAATAAATATATTGCATTTTTGTGCTAGATAAATGATGTGGCGGTTTCAGAAAATGTATTTAAGTGTATGCATAGTATCCTAAAAGCTCTCCTGATGAGCGTACAGCTGTCTCTTTTAGTGTGTCTTCCTAGAGAGTCAGAGAGAAAGGTGTTTCCATCATTTTTGTTTCCTCTTCCTCCAGTAAAAGTCGGGTGCTAATTTTCTTAACTCTTGAAATTTAGTAAGAATGTTTGCTTGATCTTTATCTTTAAAGATTATAGTCACATTTTACATATATTAACTGTATTCTATTACGTGCAGCTTGAATTTTGCATTCTGTCATTATTAGCTCAAGGTTTATACTATGTTGCATGTTCTTTTTTTTTAAATGTGTTTTTTCAACAGGTATCCCATCATCCTCCAATATCTGCCTTCTATGTTAGCAACCGCAAGGATGGTTTTTGCCTTAGTGGTAGCATTCTGGCCAAATCCAAATTCTATGGTAAATAATGAGTTTTTTTGGTTGTACCTTTATTGAGGAGTGTAAAATCGGTGCAAATGAGCTGTGTTTTGTGGATGAAAGAAGGCTGTTAGAAGAATCAGGGGGTTGATCATTGTATTATCCCTTCCTTATAAATTTTTGCTACTGGTCTTTGGAATATTAATTTCTATTTTTGGAGTATTTTAATTTTTAACTGGAGAAGTGTATTATAGTGGCTTCTCTAGACAGGATAGGTTGCAATGCTAAATACACTGATGTTCTTAATTTTATTGCTCAGTTATTAGGAAATGTTGACTGTTGTCCTGCAGGGTGAGAAATGTCATTTTCTGTCTTTGAATTTCAGGGAATTCGTTATCTGCCATACTAGATGGAGAAGGACGGCTAACATTCCTAAATAGGGGAGAAGATTATGTAATGACAATGCCATATGCTCATTGTAAAGGTAGCGGGGTTTTTTTCATTCTCTAGATGGCAAAGTTATGAGAACAGGAGTTTACTATTCTAAATATTTCATTATTCTAAATGGTATACTGTGTTGGATTCAAGCTTGTCATCTGAGAAGAGTGTTCTGAACATTAGCAACATTGGTGGCTCTAGGCCTCCACATATTTTATCAGGAGAAAAATATATCTATTGTTTAAGCAATGATATGCTTTTTTTGGCACAGAAAAAGCTTTTTTCCATAAATAGTAAGAGCATATATATAGCTATCTGTCATTACATGACAGTAATTTACTGTTTGAATTGCTTTTTTTAAAGAACAGTTTTGAGCTTTTCCAATATTTTCCTCTTGTAAACATAAAAGGCAGTGTAGTATCACACCCCACTGTGTGATCTGAGTGTAAATCACGACCATTTGTCTTTACTTTCACTATGGGAAACCAATCAGTAGTTCGTAAAGCTTTCTGGAAAGTCAGTAGTAGTACAAAATACACTGCAGAGTTGCTGATTTTTAAACCGTTACTTACTCAGTTATACTTACCCATATATTCTCTGCCAGAATTCTCTTTCAGAAACCTTATAGTCAGCAACTATATTTGAGATGTATAAAAATTAATTAGCAGAATTAGATAATTTGATGTTAGTTTGGAAGGCTCTTCTCTTTCCATTGTTCATGGATGTTTTTAATACTCTGTTGGATTTTTTTCACCATGCACATTCTCCTTCCCTGCATATTCTTCTACCTTTAAAAAAGCTGGGTTGCAGAGGGAAAGACAGTAATCATGGGAAAGAAAGTGTACTCAGCGTTGTCAACCGTGTACTTCCAAAAGTCTTTAAGGAGGTGATCAGTGTTGTCTTATATTGGTTGTCCATGATTGTCTTCACCTGTGGTCTGACATACTGCTTCTGTTCAAGTGAAGTTTTTCGTTGCTCTCTTTGTCATAGAGTTATTTCCTGTCTTTATTTAACCTCAAAAGCTTCCCTCCTCCAATCATCTCCATTAAGACTAAATACCACTCTTGCTAGGGCCAGCAACATATGCTGCTAAAGATATGTCTTAATAAACTGTTTTTCCTGCTTATCTGTAAGTCACTTAGATCTTTTTGGTTTTGTTTGGGTTATCTTTTTTGGCAGAAAGATCATGCTTATCGTTAGGGAAGATCATCTGAAAAAGATGATTTTTCCTCTGGCACAGACATGTTTACTCTAGGAATTATGCCCAAATAACTTAAGTTTTTTGTCTTGTTCAGTTATAAACGTTCATTTTAGCTGTTTTTTTTCTCTTGCAGGAATTCTTTATGGCACAATGACCTTAGAGCTTGGGGGAACAGTCAACATCACCTGTGAGAAAACTGGCTACAGTGCAACAATTGAATTCAAACTTAAGGTTAGTAAATGCTGTGAGTGAGCACTAGAAGGAGAATGAGCATAATGATAATGAAAAAAAAAAAATATTAGGTCACTCCTTAGGTATGATCTGATGTAATATGGAATTGTCTTTTTGTCTTTTTGGAAACGGAGGAATTTTCATTTTAACTGCTACATACCCAGCTATGTGTATCTAGCAAATAGTGATTTTTTTTTTTTTTTTTAAAAAGGGAATTATATTGTCATCTCTTTTTTTAATGTATTCTTCTCCAAAGGTTTTGACTGGAACTTACAGTGCTGTCTTTGTTTCCGGGGATAAGAGATGCAAACATATTGCATGAATCTTAGGAACAGCTCTAGTGGGGAAAAAGCAGTGGTCTGTCTTACCTCCAGCAGTGGCAACAGTGTGTGTCTAGGAAAGTGTCTAGGGGAACTGTTTGGTGATCTGATCAGTGGTTCAGGTATTTTGTGTATTGTTGTTAAGACACCTTGGTGATTTCTAATTCTCTAAAAATCTTCAGAGTCTTTTTAAACTCCTGGAGAGCTTTTGGAGGAGAACTCAGACCCAGGTTCCTCTCTTCCATCCTGGGTAAAATTTAAGTTGCTCATGATAGCTCGAATAAAAATGATGCAAAGGCTTTGGCTAACGTTTATATCAGCCTAATGCCCAGTGCTAAGCAACAATTTACATGAACTATTTTTGGCAGCTGTGCTTGCTGTAGGAGCCCCGCTCCACTCACAAAAGCTAAACAAAGGTTTCTAAACTACTCAGAGATAGCTTGCACTTCTGAAAAATACATTTTCCATCTTTGAGGCAGAAACTGATTTAAAGCTGAACAAACAGTTGTTAAGGAGAAGTGTGCACGTGGAGAGGGAAACTATATTCAGTTGAAATTATAGGATGAACGTAAAAGTTCGGAGGCTGTGTTATTTGATATTTTGCCTTGTCAGCCCAGAGGATACAGTGGACTGTATCCTGTGCAGACTATCAAAAAAGCTGAAGAAAATCCCTGGCAATCATTTTTGTTGTTGCTTCTGCAAGAGTTAATCTCTAGTAAGAAGTGGTCCTTGTCAAAGTGGTGAAATTAGTGTAGCAAATGACTTTCCTCCAAGATATCATTGTGTCACTATTTTCTGCATTATTTTCTGTTTTCTTTCCACATTTTTTAGAAAATGCTTTTGCTCAGCAAAATGTTTTATGAAAATACAGCATAAGAGAACAACTCACTGTGGTTTTAGACTTGTTTTGGGGATTAAACAGGCAGAAGTTATAATATTAAAAGTCATCAGGGCTGTTTACATCACATTTCATAAATGCACTTTTTTCCTTAACACTAAACATAAATGCAAAAATAATTTGCTATTAAAACAAACATGAAAGCATTTCTTTTTGTTTTGCAGCCTTTTTTGGGTAACAACGACAGTGTTAACCAAATATCAGGAAAAATTAAGCTTGGCAAAGAAGTTCTGGCTATTTTGGAGGGTCACTGGGTAAGTAGTGAGTGATGGTATTTTATAAATTCTGGCTGATAGTTGAGACAGGTGAAAATAGCATTTAGTTACAAAAAAGATCCAAGTTTTAAAAAAAGAGTTGATTAAGTACCACTTTTATAGAAAGTATCTCTTTACAGTTTGACAGTTCTCAAGAAAGTATAGAATCAACGTAGTGTTATTTGCAACTGTTAAAAGGTGGAAAAGTTGTGTACGTTTGAGTAGTTCATGAAGAAAATATATTTCAGTTTGTGAAATGTTTTTAGTATATGTGTTAGTACTATGAAGAATTGTTATGGCACCAGCATGAAATGTTAAAACTTTTTTCAGCTCTGGGTGAGATGACACTGGCACCGCTGGTTTTTGGGTGTGGTAATGGTTCCATTGCATCTCTGTTCCAAGTTAGAACTAGCACAGAGTGCAGAAATTGTATTTTAAAGTTAGCATATCTAATTATTCTTAACTACGTGCATCCAAAAGAAAAGAAATTCTCCTTACAAAAAAAATTGCTTATTCCTCCCTTTTGTGTTATTTTGGCAGTCTTTGAGATTATTACAATTAAGGTAACTGAATTATATATGTTACAGGACAGTGAAGTTACTATTAGTGACAAGAAGACAGATGTTTCAGAGACTTTCTGGAACCCGACATCTGATATCAAGCAGCGTAGATTACCTAGATACACAGTGAAGTTTGAAGAGCAAGATGACTTTGAGTCAGAGAAGTAAGTTCACTTTAGAACAATGTGTAATTATTTTGACAAAATAAAAACTCATAATCTTCTCCAAATTATGAACGAATTATGACTGCTTTCTTTCCCATGTTTGCCAATATTGGCCTGTAAAACAAGAAAGCAACACTGTTATATAAAAGGTCATTATTTACAAACCTTACAATCATGGAAAGTCTTGATGGAAATGTAGGTAAAACATATGTTACAACATGGTAATATTCTGTTTAGAGGTTGGTCCGTTTACTTAGTCTATAATTAAGGAAATGTTTGCAATTATTTCTGTCAACCCGAATGTAACTCCCTATGTTGCTCGTTTGTCAGGCTTTGGCAACAAGTGACAAGAGCAATAAATAATAAAGACCAAACAGAAGCTACTCAAGAGAAATACGTTCTGGAAGAAGCTCAGAGAAAGAGTGCCAAAGAGAGGAAACTCAAGGGTGAAGAGTGGACCTGCAAGCTGTTCGATCAGGATTCAGTCACAGGAGAATGGCACTACAAATATGCTGAGTGAGTCCTGAAATGCTTGTAACAAAAAATACTTGTTAAATTCTTGGTAATGTTGCTGAGCCTCTTCCTGTGGTTTCAGGAGCGAAAGAACTCAGATATAGAGCTGAGTTCAAACTCGTGAAATACGCAATGCTATTTGATATTCTTATTTATGTTTTTTAATTAAAATGCATAATTTTTTAGCTGAACTTGGTTGGCCCTTTTAGTGTTGAGAAGTCAGTGAATGCTAATGCAGCAAACCATGTTTCATGTAACCATTGCAATGGGCTTTTTCTGTTTTTATCTTTATGGTTATGTGCCTCTACAAATCTGTGCTATGTTCTAGAGTTTCTTGTGCTCCTTTTCCTGCCCCCCAGACTGACCAGAGCAGCTACACAGATCTTCCTGGACTGGAAAATATGGTACATATGGGCATACCAACTGGAAATCAGAAAATCTAGTGTCTGGAAATCAGAAGAGCCTGTGCTTAGTTGAACTGAGCTATTTAATTTGTTATATGTTAGAATAACTCTGAGAATAACAGGTTTACAGCAGTGGTTAATGCTGGGACCAGGTGGCTCTGCTCAGCTGTCAAATATGCCCTGCACACAGGAGTGTCTGTGATCTCTTTGTGTGATGATCTGGATCAGAAGATGAAAATGTAGCTGTCTCCCTGACTGCTGGGATGCATTCTGTGTTCTCACCAATGCTTGCAAGAGTCAGCTTGGAGCTGAGCCCTTTACTAGTGATGGTTTTCACAGAACACCCGCATTCTGCTGATTCTTTTTCAATAGCCAGCACGCTTCTATATTGTAGGGATTGTAAAAGTAAAATGTCCAAAGATGATACGCTCTGAGTTAAGTAATTCTGAAGCCATGCATCCTGGAAGTATATTCCCATGGCTAAACCTGGGAACCCTTCACCTTTCTGTAGAAGAATGGCAATACTGGGGCAGCAGCCTAAGCGTACGTATAGGGCAGAGTACAAGAATCCTGAGTACTCTTCATGTCTCTAGCAAATTTGCAACTCTGAGGTTTCCTGGAACCAAGGAGGGATTCTGTGTATTTAGCAACTCTCAATAGATTTCTTTTCCATTAATTTCTTTGTTTCCTCTTAAGTTTGTGCAGACTGTTACCACCCAAAACATCTTGCAACAGGGAATTCCGCAACTAGACTAAATGTGAAACACCCTCTCTTGGTTTGAACCTTCTAGTGCTGTTGATGCCTCTTCCTTTTGGAAGAGTTGTGAATAGTCCCCCTGAATTGACTGCCCATACTGTCGAACCCTGTGTAAAACCATCAGGAAAAGTTCTGCACTTTAAATCTGTTAGACTATCCCCTGTAGCTTTAAGACCTACCTCGTTCATCTGCGTTATTTCTTGACTCCTTGACGCCTTGTGGTTCAAGGATGCGCCATGGAAATTTTACTATGTGCTAGAAAGCAGTCGGCCCTGTCAGCAGTCCCTGGAAGAAACTTCTGTCTCCTTTTATGCAATAATGCCGGCTCACTACCTGGTCCGTGTAGAGAGCAGTCTTTTACGCTTACTGTGAAAGCTGTGGCATTTGTTAAAGTTTCTGGATTATGGATTTAGGCATCTGGATTACAGATACAAAAGACCTTTGGGAGAGCAATGCCTTGTTCTTACCCAGTTACCTTAGATGACATTTGGCTCAAGTCAGGTTAAGCTAAGATGTAAATGCAGGTCTATGTTCACAACACCTGAAACAGCTACAACCGTTTTAAAAGGCACACAGGAGGAGATGAAAGGAAATCCATGCTTAATCTGCTCTCACTAAAGCTATGCATCAGAACAATCTTCATGCAGCTGACTTGCAGTTTCTATCCTGAAAAGGCTGTAATCAGTGGGGATGTCGGTTTTTGCCTTTGGCTGCTTGTTGTTCTCCAGTGAGCTATGTGTATTTTGCTTGATTTTTTTTTTTTTTTTCCCCCAAATTCTATATCAACCTGTACTTGGAAAAGCACTCGTAAAAAATCAGAACAAGCAAACTGTGCATAGCTCATTAGTGCCTCTTGAAACCAGTTTTGATTACTATTAGCCACTTCGGGATGAAAGCAGGTTTGAGGTGACTGATTCTTAACCTCTCCTTCTTAGGCATCTCTTAAAAGAAAAAACAAATAACACTCCTAAATAATTTAAAAAATCCCCTAATTTCCCTGTAGTTTTAGAGTAATAACTGTACATTAAGCAGAAAACCTCTCCATGTTTGACAAATATATATCTCTAACCAGATAATTTCATAATTATATTGTTGGTTCATACAATAGCTTGTACTCTTACCAGCTGGCTGAGGGTTTGACCTGGAAGTGAAATTTATTTTTGGCTCTCTTGGCCCTTCAGTCTAGGACTGGTCTGTAGGTGGAAGATAGGATGACTTATTCCATGTCTGACTTCTATATAGGGAGAGAGAGCTTTAACCTGTTCATAGCGAATAGTTTCTGAGCAGGGAAATATTTCTGATTTAAATCGCTCTGGTATTAATCAATTGTATTCACTTTGTCTAGTACCAGACCATGGGACCCTTTGAATGATATGATCCAGTTTGAAAAAGATGGCACCATCCAAACGAAAGTTCGACATCGGACACCAATGGTATGTTCCAGTTCTGTTAGCAGGTGCAGCAAGATCCAGGGACTTGTACATACTGCATTATGTGTATAAAGGTCATCAAAGCATTGGGAGCGATGAGAAATACTATTGTTATCCTACAAAAATGTAGTTTACCCAGTCCGTAGTCTTTCACTTCTGTGTTGCGTCCTAAGCAGTAGAGATGACTTGATTGGATAGGAATATAAAATATGCAAACTTGAACTCAACAGTTTAATGTATATTTTCCCTTAAATGGGAAGATGCAGAAACTTCAGACTGCTTTCTATTAGATATTGTGCTTTTAACTATTACTGTCAGAATGTGCTGCTTTGCTACAGTTCTGGTTCTCTGGAAATAATTCGTAAGTTTATCAATTGTAGGTTAATGTTCCAAAAATCAAACGAAAGCCAGCTGGTCAGAAGAAAGGGGAGTGTGGTTTCTCATCCCCAGAGCCTGATAACCAGGATTCCTCTGGGAGTGAAGGTAGGAAATGATACATTTGCATACAGAAATAATAAATTTGACAGTGAAACAGAGTTCTGTAGTCACACATACTCTTCTTATCTCAATGTTTGTATTATGAAATAATGCATGCTTTAGATCACGGTTTTATCCAATGTGAAGCATATTCTGGAAAAACAAAAGAAGCAGAATGGATTATGGTTTTAATTGCAAACTTTCCTGTCCTTTTAAACATCAGTATGTAGTGTAGGTAGGCTTAAGTGCTGCACAAAGGAAAAAATTGTGTTTGTAAACTCTTTTCTTTCTTAAAACAAGATGAATCGTTTTAATTTGTAGATCAGTATGTTGCTACAAGGCAGATTTTTGTTGTTGACAATGCTTGCAGAAATTAAACAATACAGTGAGTGTTTTAAGATACTTCAAGTGCTTACCCTGCTGTCCTTGTGTGCTATAGATGACTCTGAAATAAAGCTTTAGTTTTCAATAGAAGCTTGGTTAGGAAACTTTCTCCTCATTTTTGCAGCTGGTTGAGTTTGTCATTAGTACTTTGTTCCTTTTTTGACTTAGCAGTCACTTCTGTGAATTACATCTGGCTTTTGTATCTTTCTAGCGCAACTTCTGAAGCATAATACAAGAATAAGGAAAAAAGGGCCAGACCTGGGTGAACTGCAGAGTGCCATTGAATCTATAAAGGAAACACAAGAAGACATTAAGAGGTAGTACTATTTAAAATGCTTTGAAATGGTTTTAGAGAATACTAATTTTCTGGCTTTTTTTCTTTGGAGGCTGGTATGTATCCTTCTGCTTTAGAGCCCTGATGTCTTTAAACTACCCTTCTTCCCAAATGTTGATTGCTCAATGTTTCCTAATTTTCCTCAAAAACTGTCTTTTGTAGGGAGCCCTAACATATTAGAAAATGCCAAATTGTCTAGATTGTAATTTACAGGATATTATTTTCTATCTTACAGAGACATTATGGCTCTACGAAATAGAGTCACTTCTAATTCACCACCTGTGGACTACCATTTCTTGCAGTTTAAGCACTATGTCTTCATTTTACTCGTGGTTCTGCTGCAGCTTATCATTAATTTCTTGTTCAAATAGGAAGTGTGAACAAAGGCCTTTCTGAACTGGAATGATCGAACTGTTACTGGGGACCATGTTTTAGGTTGGACTTTAAATGATGCAATATTATCTAAAAGAGGCCTGTAGCAACACCTTACAGAACTTTGCCTCAGCATCCATGGTTCAGAATCATACTCCTGTCTACCCAGTTGAAGTAAGAATTGTGTAAGTGCCAGTACACTCTTGCTCCTGGTGTGTGCCTCTGTCTTGCAGACATACGACATCAGCCTTGTGTTTTATATTATGTCATATGCTGTACTGATGAACCTTCACCGCAGAACGGATGAAGTAAAAATTCAGAGGTCAGACCCTGTAGGTAGGATGTGATTCCTGTTATGACAGAATGATAAACGAGCATACTTTGTTACATTTAAACTTGCCATTTTTGTAACAAAGGAGCTTTTGAAGTAGCCAACAGTTTTTGTAAATGGCGTTGGGTGTTTGGAAGTAAACTTTTGTTTAAGGTCAAACAAATACATTATTATACAAAGATCGTGAGTGTTAGGAACTGGCAAGTAAAAAGCTGAAGTCTTTTGGAATTCTGCAATGTAATGTCCTTGATTTGTTTTGGAAGTATCACAGTTTTTATCCTGAATTACTATAGTGGCTTGTAAGCCAGCTGTTTTATTTTTATAGTTTTCAAACTTCAGATTCTTCATAAAAACATTCCTGCATCTACTGTACAGAGCACATTTTTAACAGTACAGCACCCAGGATGGTACTGTCTTGGTCCACTCTGTCTCATGAATTGCAAATGTCAAGGATTTACGTCGTGTTTTTAAGACTTGATAAATCTACAGCTTTGAATTTACATTTGTGTGTGGCCGTGTCACCGTAAGCAGACAGACTGCTTATTTTTGAAACAAGATGTGAACATGCAAAGGTGTGCTTAGTATGTAGCTTTTGTTGAACCTCCCAAAAGGCAGACGATGTAGAACAGAATTCGGGCACCGTCATGAGTTCACTTCCAAATGAAAACATGTGTGTTTACAAGGGGAAGGTCTTCAGAAATTGTGGGATGGCTAACAACATACATATCAAAACAAAGGAGAGTGAAACCCTAAGTCTTTGTTAAATTCCTCCTTACTGCAGTATATACTACCTAACAGAACACACAGATGCACCTATTCATTATGCTGTAGCCATACAAATTAATGTGAAGCTTAAGTTTCAATTTAAAACCAGGGTTTCTAACATTTTTATTTGAAGAAATATATGCATGCGTAGAACTTGTAAAATTTGAGAAAAAAAATTTAGTGCCAGTGTTTATCTGGTGAATTCCTTATGCCACTCAAGTGTACCAAGTCCACAAGGGACTGTAGTATTGTAAAGGTACTCTCAGTAACCCATATGAGACAACAGGAGGATGAGCGGCACAGTGCAAAGGGCAGCCGAGTTTGTTTTCAGAGGATCCTCTCAGAAATCAAATCCATCCCGGGCAGTGGAACAGTTCAAAGATCACTTTTGGCTTTTTGCCATGGCCCGGTTATCCCTCGGCCTTGGGCAGCCTCCCTGACTCTCCAGGTGATCTACCTTTCTGTTCTGCATCAGTCTCACCCCGTATTTAGTGAAAATACTATTTACTTGTTGTTTGTCAGTCTAGCTCATATATTCCTGTGGCTGACATCTTCACACACCTCCCCTTCTCTTTTACCTTTCCCCTTCTTTGGGCCTCAGCTATGTAAAAGTTTATTGCTTAAGCAGTCAACTTCAGATTATTTCTTACAGCTTCATATTAGCATAGTTTGGTCTTGAATCATTTTCTGGAATGCAGAGTCACCTTAACCAGAGTGATCTTGTATACATGGGCACGACCAAACTTGAGTGGATGTCTATTATATCTACAGCTGATGAGGTAAAATTTGTGAATATAGAAAGTCCCTCACTGTTTAAAAAAAAAATTTTAAAAAATCCCTAAATTAAGTCTCTAAACAGAAACTGAAATTGTTAGCCACGTATAAAATGGCATAAAGAAAGCAGAATATAATAGCACTAATGTAATGTTCTCAGCCTGGAATTTGGCCATTCATTATTGCATTCAGATGTCAAAGCTTCACCTGTCTTAAGATCCATTACAAGCCTTTAAGCATACTCTGTACATGGGAGTAGTGCAAGAGGAAATGAGTGAGAATTTGGGCAATAACTTCAATCCCCTAAAATAATACTCTGCTAAATTTGTGGTGCTGAAACTCTTGACTGATAGTTACAAGCTTTTATCTCCCTTGTAAATAGAAATGTCCTTCTGCCCTTTCATGTTGATTTTTTTAATCACTTCTATTCAAGATCAGTTAATAACACAGCCTGCGTGTATTTTTACACGGACTGCATGGTAGTAAGTGTGGATTTGACCCAGCCAGCTGGGTAGCAGCGCAGTGTTGGACAATGTCGGACTAAACAGATACTCCCTATCTGAAATTCATGCTCAGCTCAAGATAAGTAAAAGACTTGAACAGAGCGAGACAAATTGCCTGTGCTTATTTTCCTTTTCAACTTATTTTTTAGAGTTTAATTCTCTTATACAAGTGGTTTCAGTGATGGTCCAGGAAGGTAAAAGATCTATGATAAAACTTTTTGAAAAGTAAAACTGCAGACTTCTGCCTGACTGTATGATTAGATAACTTAAATTCTAAAAAGTACATCAAAACCCTAGTAATTCCTATTTTGCTGGGTTTTGTATAATGTTCCCTCATGTGAATGAACAAAGAAATTTCTTGCCTGATTTTTACAGTACAGCTGGTCACAGGCGTGTATGGAGCCTTTTCTTTAGCGCATCACCATTGTCCTGTTTAACCATGATGTGTCGCTGATCTTGAATGTTATGTACTTAAGACTGAGCTCTGCACATAGTTACAAAAAATTATTGTACAGTTTGCAGATGTTTGAGGGCTGTGGCCTCCTACTAGTTTTTAAAGTTTAAAACAGCACTTGTTTTCACATTTGACTTACAAATCTTGTTTGGTTTTTTTCTTGTACAGGAAATATTTTCAGAATTTGTTACCATGTAATTTTGTTGTTTTGGTTTGGTTTTGTTTTTTCAAATGCACTCTAAGCCTTTAATTTGCCATTTAGGTACAGATTGCCTAGTTAGGTACAGATGACCTAAGGTAAGAAAAAGTAAATACGCCATGTGAAATGTAGCAAGTATCAGTTTCAGCAGTAGATGATGTTTCTTGCATTTCACATGTTGATTCCTTTTAAATAGTTGACATTACTTGATGAGGGTATAGCCTGGTTGTTTCTCCCCCCCAATTAAATCTCATAAATTATTTGAAAGGTTGTCCCATAAAATGTAGTGATGGTGGTTTCTTCCTTTTTTTGTTTGCTGCCCTCCTGTGCCTTTAGGAGTTTTGGTTTTTTTTGCTAGACTGGTGTTTGTGAAACAGACTTTGGATTCAGTGTTTCATATAGTTTCTTAAAGGATGCTACTTTGCCACTGTTTGTATAAATAACATATAACAAGGATTCCGTACATCTGTAAGTTTTAATTATTGTTATTTCAAGGGTATCCTCAAATCACAGAAAACTTAGCAGATATTCAAGTACTGTAAACAGTGCCTTCTTGTTGGGTTTCTTGCTGTTACGAGACATGTAAAGCAGATTTGTCAAGTTTGTGCCATATGTAACATCTGACCTTTTGTGAGGGCTTTTGTGTTTGAGAACTAACTTTCCTGCTTAGTCAGACTCGGGGG
>NW_009209899.1:0-10859 GCF_000690835.1 Fulmarus glacialis
CACTACAAAAGAGCAGCGGGAGGTCTACTGGGATTTACATCCTGGTGTTTCTGAAATTAAGGGAAATAGGACCATTTCCTAGAATATAAAAATGTATTTCATTATATAACACAATGTGCCCCAAGTCACATGTACATAAAAATATATATACATCCCTTGAATGAGCAAAGACCTAAATTCATTCCTTTTACACCACAAAAAGTTAAACATCATTCTACTATTTACTTATAAAATTTAATTATGTCAATACTAAAATGTGGGTAGTTATGAGTCAGCTAACAAAAGACAACAGCATAAGTAATTCCATATACATAATACTGGGAAGTTAATACCCCACTGCTCACATTTAAAAATACCCATTAATGTTTAGAGTTTTAAAGTAAATGCTGACATATGCGTTACCAAGCTGCATCTGCATTTTTTCCCTTTCTGTGTTATCTTTTAAGAGAGAAATTGGAAACAGGGTAATTGTGCACCTTTTGTAGGCAGAGTGACCCATCTATCTTCCCCAGCTTTTCACTCAGGCAACAAAGGGGCCAGGGAGAACAGTGTCCTCTCCTTCTGCTTGAAGTGGCATTTTAGTTAACTACAAGGGAGTTATTTTCTTTATGGGGACCAAAACACACCTGCGTTAGAAAAGCAAGGGGAAGAAGTGGGAACCATTGTGCAGCGATGCTGTACAACGCCCGTCCTCCTGTGGCAACGCTGTCAATGTCCCCCGTGTGTGCCCAGGTGGGCTTGTGGACTTCTCCAGGTCCAGTGTTGGCTGCAAGTGGTGCCTTGAGGAACAGCTTCCTCGGAGGACCACGTCTGGGTCACCTTTGCTCTCGGGCAAATAAATGCCGACATGCGACTCCGTATCCTATGAGCTGCACAATGGCCAGGTCCAGGGAACTCCTATTTTTAACCATCCTTTTGATTGACCGCACCAGTGAGGGACTGACGAGGTGAGGGCATTGCCCAGCACGAAGAGAGGTGCCCACTGTGCCCCGGGGAGCCGCGGGACCGGGAGCTGCCTCCCGCGGCACCAGGGCCGGCAGTGCCCTGCCGCTCCCCCCCGGCAGAGGCAAGCGGCTGGGTGGTAACCCAGGGGCCGAGCAATTACAGCATCGACCGGGGGCCGTGGTCCCTAAGTAGCAGCAGTGACGATCTGCCTGCCTGCCAGATGCCCAAAATACATGGGGTGTCCCATTAATCAAAGGACATCTGCCCTCCTGCTTTCTCGGTAGCTCCACAACCCCTCGCTCCCCCGGGGACAGCGTGTCCGTCTATAATTGACTCTGCTCCTGAGTCTACGTTCTTACTATTATGTAGGAGAGGAGTATTTAGCCCAGGGACAAGGATAACTCGGCAAATTCATTTCCACATCTGAACAGATTGTTTTAATGAGACTATGTATGTGTTTAAATGCTCTGCTGGAGTTTTCCCAAGATCTCAGACCTTTACAAATCAAATCCCATACTTCAGTCTCCAGACAGCGCTAAGGTCAGACAGTATACGCTGAGCGAGGCACAACCATCCTAGCAAAAACTAATCCTTGGTTTTGCTCCACACACACAAGATTTTTTCCCTCTATAATTTAATAAAAAATTTATGAGATCCCCTACCTTGCTATACACTGCTAAATTAAATATGCATATGGAGAACTGAAATCAGCTGGCTCTCTACACCTGCATGAGAGCAGAGCCAAATTCGGGACCTAGCTGCAAACCGAGCATTTCCAAGACACCTCACGCTCTCATAGAGCACATATATCTCACTTATCCCCTACCACTGCGACATAAATCCTTATAGAAAACCTATTATTATTTTTAACAGCCAATAGTCCGCACAGTCAATTCTTACCTTCAGGATTCATCAACTGTATCCTTAATAGAAAATTCCTGTAGCTTTTTGAAGGTCCAGAAACTCTGCTGAATCAAAGACTTTGCACATGGCGCATCCATTCAATTGTCTTAAATGTTACGAATTACACAAACAGGGATCCTGACAACTATACAATTCTGCCAAAAGATAAACTGTTTGTAATTGTATCTAAGTAGTAGTGCTTTACAAAAACAGTCTGCATTATCTAGGATATATTGCTAGCATTATTCACTCAAATACAAGCTTTTCTTCCATGGTAAGGAAGAAGCCGCATCTATCTAAGCTATTTCTCCTACTCCCTCCTATTCTGTTATGCTCAGAAGTTGGGAACTAACTTCTTTTTAGGGAAAGGGTATCCCATTTTCTGAATGCAAACATAAAACAACAAAAAAAAAATTTGTAATGTTTGGGTTTGTACAGTACTTTTTCTTTCCTCTAAAAACAATCTGGGTATAGCCTGTACTTATATGTCTCTAATTAAAAAAGCCAGAGATTCAAGAAAAAATATTGTGCATGCAGACTGAAACAAGACAGTGCATTCAGAAAAAAAATGAAGCAAACAAAAGATTTCTCATTTTAGGCCTTTTCTGTTTTAGCTTTGTTCTTCAGCCTCTCTGCCAACCAGATGTACTAAAAATAGATATTATTCATAAGTATTTGCAAAGCGGTATTACTCAATTAAAACTCCCTGCTTAATGGACTAGAATTCAATTTAACAACACCAAAAAGGCCCAAATTTCAACAGGCTGGTTCCTTCCCTATCTTGTAGCACTTTCTGCGTTTCCTAGCTTTCCCTGAAGGTTCACATACTGCTCTCCAGGAGCTCAGCTCCCGTTTGGTGGCCCACGTACGGTGCTTCGAGGCTCAGACGCACCCACCGTACTTGCCACGAACGCAGCATCCTGGTGTAAAACCTTTCGCCCTGCTTGCTGGCGCGGGGACTACGGCGGTGATTTATCAGCTGCCAGACGAAGCAGGCAACGCAGCTTATCCCCTTTATGTCTGCTCCATGCACCGCACCACGGGAGTCCAATTCTTCCACTCTCTCTGCTCTGATTGTCTTTTTTTTTTTTAATTAAAGATTTCACTGACGCTTATTATGAATAGGCGTTCACGACTCCAAACGACTCCTCTGGGCTGTCACTCTGTGAAAAGGGAATCGATGGCGAAGAGCAAGCTTTCCTTCCCCTACCGCGGCACAGGTGGGAAACCTCTCCCTTGCTGGCAGCGAAGAGCCATTTCAAAGAGCTGGGGCGCAGAGTAGGTTAACACACATCTTACTGCTATCCAAAATACTTTTAAAAAACATTGAAAAAGTCATGCGGCCATGAGCCATGCAAAATGAATTTGCAGGTTTTATTCAGCCTACAGACCAGAAATTTCTTATTCTGCCCTATAATATATCTGGTTGCCTAACTACAGTGGAAAAAAATGAACTGTGCTCACGTCCACACATCTGAAGCACTAAAGAAGGGAAAGTAAATGCAGAAATATTAAAATCCAAGTGAAAATTTGTTTGGCAGAAGGTATACCCACTGTCTCTTGCTTAGTCTCCAGCAATGGGTCTCCATCACCCACAACTCCTTTTCCACGGAGCAGGGTGGTCGGCCTGCATGTGCTGATGCCATCATACAGGCACGAAATATTAAATAAGGAGTGAATATTACTTGTATGAAGAAATCTTACAGCAGCAGATGAAATTATATGGACTGAACTAGTAAAGCTCTCCATAGTTTCAGCTCAAGATGACAAGGAAGCGTTACACCCTCCGGTCTGCAGTCACACACCATTAAGTTTCACTGACTTACACCTACGTTAAGCCCAAAGATTTTAGTTACATTAAGGTATCTCAAACTACACATGACTGAACTAGATGCCAGATGTGAAACGAGGAAAATCCACTGTTTTCTGAGGCCCCACGACCATTTTCACGGCAATCACTAATCCCCAGGGCCCTCACCAGGACCCGATTTCCCCTGTCACCTTTAGCGGGGGTTTTTATAGCATCACTTGCCATCGTCATTCTAAATACCAAAAGGAAACCTGTCTTCATCAGCCTCATCTTGAAAAAGTCAAACAGCCACATTTTCTCCACCCCAAGGCCTCCGAGGCAGGATGAACACACGCATACGACGCAGAGCTCCAACAGGGACTAGGGCATTCAGGACCTGGTTTGCAGGTTTCTCTCCTGTTTGGGACAGTTTGGCTCACACTTCCCATGTAAACACAAGCCAAAAACGCTTCTGCCACTTTTTAGTGCTGCCGGTTAGTTTTGCTGGTAATAAATTAGATTATTCGACTCATTTCATTTCCAAACACGCTGGTGGAATGCGATGCTGTGCTAGCTATTGAACAGGGAGAATTTAAAACAAATCTAATTGAATTAACATATAAAGACAACGCAACGGTGAGAAGCTGCTTCCATCCTTTTGTCTGTTCATTTAATGCTAACAGTCACTTTTGATTTCTACCCATTATGAAAATCAAGTGCTAAAGATACAATTGTATGCAGCACCCAAAGATTTATTTTCAAATAAGACATCTGCAGACCTTTAAAGCTTTTCAGATGAAAACTGGGGTAGAAGTCTACTGTTTTGGGGTAGAAATCTACTCTTTTGCAGTAGATCTGAAGTCAGGAATGGGTTGCAGGCTGGGACATAGTCCTGCTGAGCCCTTCATGCCTCCACATCACAGAAACCGAAATCCTCGTGTTAGCATGTGTGAAGGGTTGTTGGGAGCTGTAAGTGCTCATGCATCACTCCATCACATCCAAAGAGAGCGAGGAAATGGTGCTACGCTATACGCTCTCCTGTAGCTGACAATATTTCTGGAATTTGACACGGGTAAGACAAGCAAAATTACCATTAACATTGCATAAAAATCAGGAAACATGTTGTGTTTCTTATTTAACCTTCCTCCTCTCACATTCCTTT
The DNA here is from genome assembly GCF_000690835.1 of Fulmarus glacialis. Classification (NCBI taxonomy): domain Eukaryota; kingdom Metazoa; phylum Chordata; class Aves; order Procellariiformes; family Procellariidae; genus Fulmarus; species Fulmarus glacialis. The sequence continues at coordinate 4,800 of NW_009209899.1, forward strand.
TTATGCAACTCATATCTTGATGCACTTATTGTTCATTCATTTTTCATGGATTTAGTTTCCATACTCTCATGCAGATTTAACTGCTCTCAGTCTGTCATTATTTAAATCTCCCTTCTTTTAACTTTCCTTGCAGCACATTTACCCTTTCAAGCCCTGTCTTTTGTCAGTATTTTTATCCTATAGTTTCTTTATCACATCACTGAGCTTCCACACTGAGCCCGGCTGCAGAGGTTGGTAAGAGCTGTATCTCAACAGGCAAAGGAGAACATATGTATATTTAAATATGCCAATTCATGGCCCTGCAAAACACGAGCAGGAATTTTTTAGCGTCATTAGAGTAAACATCCCCACTGAGACCAGCCGGACATGTTAGAGCCGCTCCGTCCTAGAGAGACAGTGGTGTCACTAGAGAAGAGAAGAGAGAACAGAGAGTGAAGTGACTCAACAAGGTCAGTGAAATATCCCGGAATTTAACTAATTTCTTCTAGGTTTAGCTGTGTTTCTGAGCTGGAGTGGTTTTTATCTCCCTGAAGGCATGGAATTACCTTCGTCCCTGCAGCTATGCCCAGACTGTGCTTTGCAAAATTAGGTCCAACTCCTAAAACCAAAATTGTGCTGCAGAACTAAAGCAAGAAATCAGCTCATGAGCAATGGATTCAAATGGTTTAAAATGGACATAAATCTTTTTTGTTAAATCTTACTAATCTAATGTAATAAATGCAGGTAGAAACACACACGTGTTTTATGTATTCATTTGCAATCTCACCTGTAGTTGCCACTTACTAGCTTTTCAAGTACTGGGACTGTATGTTCACAGCCATTTGTGGCCATCAAGAACAAAACATCAGGGACCGAACAGAGGATTTTCACAGGTAAAAGCAGTAATCTATTACAGTCTGAGCTGAAGATTTACATCTTTTTGAGTTAGAGCTGGAACACCCCTGTATGCTCTCTGACGTGAGGACCAATGTATAATCTACATTGGTGACAGTGGATTAATACTCTTAGCGAAGTCTCCGGGCTCTGCTGCAGTTTTAGTCATGTACCTAAATACTAGCACTAGCTTCAGCTCACAGTGGAGTAAAGAAGTACGATTTATAGTAAGCACACGTACGAGACCTGCCCAGACATATCTGAGACTCTATGAACTCTACCTGCCGTGGACGTGAGCTGTAAAATGCATACTCAGCTGTTTGTAGAGGCTAAGCTTTCTGCATACATTCAAATATAAATTTGGCTTGCAAAGAGCACCTGGTCTCATACAACACTTGTTTTATGTATCAATCACAACTGCAGAATTTCAGATGGCTCCTTGGAAGTCATTCACAAGCTCTGCTCAGACAATTCAAACTCCTTCCCGTACAGCACAACATATTTCTTATATGTCAGCGCCATGGAATTAAGGTTAGATAAAGAGATCATTAATAAACCTTGGAGAAGCATAACTGATCTGTGGAAATTGTAATGACAACTCCAAATGACAAAATACAAAACAACTCTTTGTCGCTCCATCACCGTACAGGTTTTCACCAGCAGGGATGATGGGTTCAGCTGAAAAGGCAAAGTCTTAACTTCACTAATGGCTTCATGTAAAACCTTTCCGTTGCAAGATAAGATTATTACGGACTTGCTTATTAATTAGGCAGGCATTTTTGCAGCCCTAAATAAATTTCACAGAAAGGAAAGAAGCTTTTTATGCCGTTCTGTTAATGCTGCAGAAAAATTGTCCCACCTGTCCCTATCCCACATGCATTCCCCAGCCATTAGACTGAAATAGCAACTAATTACATCAAAAATCAACTGCTAATTATGCCAAAATATTACATTTCACCTAAAGAAGTCTGCAGCTCCCTCGGAAAAAAAAAGCTCTTTTGCTCCCATCACCTTGCAGAGAAGGCTGTTGAATTCTTACTCCCAAGATCAACAACGAATCTTAATCTGCATGCTAACGGAGCAGGTGGCGGTGAGCTGCAATACCTATGGAAATGAGATGAAGTGCTGCACCTTAGGAGGAAGCTCTGGCTAAAAGCGAGGGCACATCTTATCATCCACTGCCTCCTAATTTAGCAGTGCTCTAAATGATCTCGTAGATGCCAGCTCCTTCTCCAGCCTCTCTCGCCTTTGTCAGCTGGAGAGGGGTTGCATGGAGATATCTGCTTAATGGGTCCCTTTCCATTAATTAGAAGCAGTGTCAGTGGAAAATGGAGCAGACGTCATTAGACTTCATTACAGAACGCAGCTCATCTTATGGCTGGCAATGATGAGGCTGTCAATGTCGTAATAACAGCGTCGTAATAACGGGTAAGCTTTCCAGGGCCGATGCTTCTTGCAGATGAGGGGGGATGGCTTTTTTCACTGAAAACACAGCACTAAACGTCAGAGGACCAGTGCTATGCTTCCCGTTCCTTCAGGATTATGCCATGTAACCGGGGAAAGTCAGATGCGCTACAGGTCGGGTTCCTTAGTCTCAACAGGAAACCTTCTGCAGCTCTCTGGGATGGGGACAGCACGAGCACCCATGCTACAAAGGCCCTTGGGCACGCTGCAGCCATCAAAGTTCATCTTTATCATCCCTCCAATATTTTGAAAGGACCTCACCGCAACCCATTGATTAAAAGACATCCCTGTGACATGGGCTCACAGAAAAGCTGAGCAGTCAAGTTCCTCTATTGCTTTCTTAACCACAAAACAGCTAGATACACCTGACATCATGAACCTGAACAACTAATGCTAGTAAAATGCTTTGATGCTCTTAATCTCTCCTACTCTTCTCCTGCAGCAAAAGATAGTTGGGGCTTTTGGTCTTTTATGAGAGATGCAAAGTTTATTAGACATTTCAGGGACTGCCTTGTGCCCGAGGTGTCTGAGGGATGTGGAGAGTTGTTCTGTGGGCTCGTCTGCACCAAAAACCTTGAGTTTCCAGGGACCTGGCCTCCCCAACACACCGGTCTCTCCAATCCTGCATTGTTATTCTTGGCTAGAAAGCAATATAGTTAACGCACACGGTGATTATCATCAGGTATTCACAAAATGTCACACATTCCTACCACTCAACGTGTTAACAAAATGAAATAAACACTGTGTTAGGGCCAGTAAAAGATTGCAAGTCAAATCAAACTATTTCAATTTAAATATTTCACTATACCGACCCTGTGTTTCCTAAATTTCATTTCAGTTCCACTAGAGTGTTCTTCCTTTTTGGTCAGGCAAACAAATAAAATTAATTAGTCCCTTGGCACTGCAAAGACAAACCTGTGTCAAAATAGATTTGATGTTCTGTTCATATTGCTCCAAAGTGGGGCATGTCTCCGAAAAGCTCTTTCTGCTTCTTCTATGGGATCAAGAGATTAATTTCACAAACTTGGATAGTGATGGAGGCCTCCCATAGCTGAAGAGAGAAGAACCTTCAATCCACCCCTTCCTTCACCCAACACAGCATAGATTAATTATCAATATCTGACCACTAAAATATTAAGGACGTATCATGATTTCAACTTATTTTTACCTTTCCAGAGCTCCTCTGCACATTTTTATTACATAGTGGCCTCATCTAAATTTTTACTTCAATTTCTTATCTTTTTGAATTATTAAAACACTCTCTTCTACTTTGTCTGAGATGTGATATGCTGCAAGATATACAAAACCTCAGTATCTGGGCACAAATGCATAATAACTCACCAATCCATCATAAAATATCCTATCAGTGGCAACAAAGCTGGAACAATGATATCCAAAAATTACAAAGCTTTTTACGTACATCCTTCTAGAAGTTTTTTTAGGGTGAAGGAGACCACAGGGAAGGATAAAATGGTCATAATCCCGACTCCAACTGCATTTCCTATCTGCTTCACATTGTTTCAGATACGAGCAGAAACTAAAGAAATGAAAGAAATATTTCCAAGTATCCCCCTGTTATTATTCTTCCCGCTAAGACAGCTGCAGCTCTGCTATCCCAAGCCTTTCTGTGCAGATCCAACACTGAGAGGCCCCTCTCCATACCTGGGTTAAAATCCTGACTCTAAACTTCCTCTGCCCAGAAGAAGGACTTAAACAGGAACTCCATTTCTTTGGTCCATCACTACACTTATGCCACATGTTATAGGTCTAACTTTAATCTGCATGAGAAGTTTAAGGAGAGGGATCATGTTTTACATAACTGAAAAATTAACAGCAAATTTGGAAAAAAAGAAGTGTTGTATTTCATTTTGTCTTAGTATTCCATATGAGTTAGCCAAGTTGGGAGTAATATCCAATTTATTTCCTGCGTTACTGAAGGAAAAGCATATACATATCACTCTACCTTTTACGTCACATAATTGCTGTTAGTACCATAACAATTGCCCATACCCTAAACACAAATTTAACATAACTAAGGAATTTTTCTTACTCAAACAAAGCAGCATATGGATGTTTCGAGAACACAGCTCTAATCTCTATCTGTTAATCCCAGCAGGATGATTAATGAGTGATGATCACTCGTTACACCACTATCCTTACCAAATACCACCGACCTGAAAGCTTTGGAACCGCGACCTTGCTTCCCATTTTCCATCTGCATGGCAGGTTAGCAGCAGCCTCCCTGCCTCTGCGACTTTCACATGGGTCCCACCACAGAGAGGACAACAAAGTCCCTGAGCCATTTATGACCCACCACACTTTTGTGGGAAACTGTTCTGGCATTTCCCTGCACTCTGGAGCCTGGATCACTTTTCTGGACTCGTTGGCAGAAGACCCCTTTTTCCTCAGCTCTAATGCATCCCGATTCACTTTTCCGGCAGCAATTGCACGAAACAAGGTGGCAGAGAATGGCAAAGACCAGTAACTAACTAACAATATCCATCCATTAATCTTTAAAAAAAAAAGCATTGAGGAGAGATAAGATGTTATCCTGAAGTTAAAACACTCATTAATATTTTGTTTACGGTTTCCCCCTTAAGTCTATTCACTTGTCTTTTCCTTTTGAGTTGTCACCTCTCTGTAACATCACCGATAACCCACAGCGGGCACGCCCTCGAAGGACGGCAGTACCGATGCAGATCACAGATCCATCCAGCCCCTACCCTGTCTCTGATCATCAACACCACCGGGAAATACAGGGCAATCCTTTAGAAATACCTCCCCTGAATATTGTCCCAGCTCCCATCAAACTGCGGTTCGTTAAAGCCCTCAGCCTGAGGGTATCTTCATAGAAAGACAATTTGAAACATATTTGTAACTACTTTCCTCGCTCCACCTTTTCCCTCTTGGGTCTCTATCAGCATTTTTTTTTTTTTTTTCTTTTAAATTTAAGGGGTAAAAAGGGGAGTATTTTCATAGATTAGAACATGTCACAGGGGTGGCTCATGGACTCTCATTGATTTCAGTATGAATACAAGTTTCTCACCACTTTGCAGTGTCAGGCCACAGGGGAACAATTGAAAGAATGAATTCATTTTTATTGTGGGTTTTAAGGCCTCTTAGTTTTTATTTCTGCCAGCCACAATGGTGTCTTTTTAACTAAGATGAATTATAAACATATGAAAAGAAAATACTGATTGCAGCAGAGAAAGCAAGTAGATACATCACAAACAGCTTCATCTCAAGAGCAGACATGTGGCATGTGTGTTATTCCATCAAAAATGCAATCAGAAGCACAAGAAAGATATTTATGGTTGGGCTGCAAAAAGCCATATGTTTAAACCATACTGTAATAGGAAGAGAAGGCTATAAAGGATATTGTAATAATCAAGGCAGGGCTATACTTTTCTTGCCTTGCCTTGTCAATACTACTTTTTTTTTTTTTTTAATTCTTTAAAAGGTCAATAACAAGGACTCCACCTCATCTGAAATACAGTTTTTCAAACCAATGGAGAGAGTCTTATGTCTGCATAAAATCAAAAAAGAAATTTTTTTACAAATCTCATCATCACAGCCTCAAAGCATGAATGCAGCTTATCGTTTTCTTCCAAATTTCTAAACAAAATGTAGACAATGGGGAGAAGAAAAGTTAAAATAATCCCCAGCTTTCATGAGCCTTTCCTTGGTAGGAGCATCCGCAGCCACTGCTAGACCCCTACTCCG
>NW_009209899.1:10890-30403 GCF_000690835.1 Fulmarus glacialis
CCGTCAAAATTCTCGTTGACTTTACCTCAAGTTTGTTAACGCCGATGAATTAACATCTGGGAGGCCTCCAGGATGCTTTTCTGTACCTCCTCTGTACGCTCTTCAACACTGAGCGTGCAAAATGACCATTAGGGAAACCTGGTTTTTAAAATTGTTCAACATTACACTGATCTGAGCAACAAGTATCTCAGTTGCTGGAGCTGGTGGTTCCCTTGAAGGTTGTTTCAAAGGGTTCCTCTGAGATTTCTGTGATAATGTTAATTTAGGTCATTCGTTTCCATGCATTGGCATATGTTCTTAATGTTACTTGACTGCATTCAGCTTCACCTAATGAGCCACAATCTAGCAGAGACTGCACGTTTGTTCAACGTCCCAGGATTCATTCGGAAAATGATAATGTTTGTGCCAAAAAGTTTGCATCCAGTTCTATCAAAGCTTGAACTAAATCATTATTTTACTACCGATCAGACTATATTACCTAGCTTGAGCTAAATTACTGCATTCAAACAGTATGGCTACCTCAAGAAGTTCAGGCATTACTTAACGTGGGTGAAGAAGGAATTTGCAATTCTGTGTTTTATTGTCATTCAGGTGCTTCTGAAGAAGTTATTCAGCTTTCACTCCATTAATGGTCTTCAGCCCAATCTTGGGCACACTCTGCACATATTCCAACCAATTATTTCACCTCGCCAGTGTGCATGAACTGCAGCGGAGGCAGGTTGACTGTTCGCTTGCAGAACTGCTAAGGGGAAAAACACTTGCTGAAGTCAAAAGGTATTAGCCTAATTTTGTCTAGGAGGCAGCTGTTAAAGTGATGCTAAATAGTCTGTAAAGGTCCTCATCGTCACCCAGCAGAGATGCTGGCCAAGCCCGGAGGCGGCGGGGAGTTGCGAAGCCCTGCTCGTGCCAGGCAGGGGATTGCAGCGGGATGAAGGATTTCCCAGGGCACGAAACCAAAAATCAATCAGCTGAATTCAAATGCCTCTTTGGGTCTTGTGTGCAATATAACCCTCCATTCCCCCGGGGAGACGTGATCGTGCCAGGCTCGCTCCTGATGGAACCACGAGGGAGACAATCAGTACCGGCCAGGTCTAATGCGCTTGTTTATGAGTCAGCCCTATCAAGGGTGGCAAAGGAAATCAGGGCAGCACGCTGCCAGCCTCCTCCTTCTCTCGGGTTGATTCTCCTGGCCTGATTTGACCAAATTACTCATATTGTGGGTTCTGATATTCAGGTACTTTCCTTTGACCCTTCCCTTTGCCCTACCCTGCAAATAGTAGGGCATTGCTCTACCATCCCTGTCTATCTACGCCATCCCCTTCCCCACCGCTGACCCCACCACGCTTTGGGGCAGCTGAAACCCCGAGGTCCAGCTGGTCCCCAGCCCCATGGCCCGATCCAAAGGGCTTTCATTTCCATGGTGGCTCTGAAGCTTGGCAGTCCCAGCTACCTCGCTCAATACTTGATGGCTCGACAGAAATTCAGGAGTTTAGGATTTCACTTCTACTCCGTGACGGGATGCTCTTGCCCCGTTTCGGCAGGTTTCGGTGCTTTGCGGAGTGCAGGCGAGCTCCGCGGGTGCTTCATGAAACACAGCTCTGGATACAGGCTTGTTAGACAAAATTGGCACAGTGCTGGAAATGCACATTTCCAGTGTTAAAACCTGATTTTTTTACCGGACTCAGCAGAAGTTAATGTAAATAATTGCCTGTGTTAGTATAAAGTAAGGACTTGCACTCTTGCAATAACGTGGGGGTTTGCTGGGCTCCTGGAGGCACAGCCTGTTTTAATTGTTACCCAACATCCAACGGACTTTGCACAGAAGCTCACTGTCCTGGGCAGTTTAGGGGGTGTTTGTGTGTGCAGGGGGCATTAGGATAAAATGCACATTGCTTTTAGCTGATTGCAATTTGACTTCCAGTTTCGCCCACAGCTTAAAGACAGCCATCAGATATTTTTAGTACCATCATAAAGACTGGTCAGGAGTTCAAATCCAAGAGCATGAAGAATTCTTTGATAGATATACAAGATGCCACATAAATATACGATCCCAGGTTCAGGAACACGTAAACCACAGAAAAAAATAATTTAATGTTACCTATTATTTTAGAAGAAAAAATATTTTTTTTTTAACCTTTCTCTCAGGGGGTTAACAAACATAATTCAACATAATATCAAACATAAAAAAAGATGCATAAAACATAAGATTAGAAGGCTTTGAGAAAAGCTGTATCTTTCATTTAGTTCTTTTATCTCATCACTCAGTAATTTGAAGTGAAGAAACACTGTTGGCACTGTTTAGCAACAATTCATCAATCTTTTCTCAATGAAAGTCAAGTGCTCCTCACTCCAACCCCAGATTTTGGAGAGCCTCCTTTCTTGCTTTGACTGTTAACTTCAGCTCCTCGCGGCTTTTTTTGTTTGCAGAGCAGCGTGGCAGGTTGGGGTAGCAGCGGAGGCGGCAGATTATTCAGTCCCGCTGAGCAGGGAAACTGCTATTGCCAATCCTCAGCGGGAGAATTAATAAATGCCCTCATTAAAGCAACTTTAGGAGCTGGATAATGTTTCATATATTTCAGAAAGACCCATTTTACACTGGAAACCAACAGTAATCCCACGGCCCCTTAATGCAGGCAAAACATTTACCTAAGTGAATAGAGCAGGTTCAAACGGCAGCGGAAATCTGGAATAATGCCACTGAATTGCATTAAGGAAACTTGGGATTTTCTGTTATGACAGATCAGAGTTTAGCCTGCCGAATGGGCGACTGAGGCCGTTTAATTCTCACATGCAGAGATCCTCGGGTGTAAAAGGAAGGTCTCGCCGGGGTGGCTTACGCTGTGCCATGTTGCAGGGATATGGGGAAGCACGCGCTGTGCCCAGAGGGTTTTTCTAAACACTGGCTTATGTATCATTAATAGCAAACAGACCATGAACTTTGATTTTAATATAACACTACTTAGTTGTAGCACTTGCCATTTAATGAATGCTGAAAGCAATAATAGGCTAAAATCAGGGTAAAGGCTTTTTTATAGCAAAGGTTATTACCACTGCATCTGACGGATCCATCTCTGCATTATGGCTTAGCTTTCAGAAAGGGCAATGGCATGAATAAATATCTCGTGCCGTGGCTTCATTCCCTCTTCCCCTCATCCCAACCAAAGGACGCAGGAGCACTGGTTTTTTTAACAAAAAAAAAGAAAAAAAGGAGTAAGGAACAGGAGTTCATTCAGCCAAGAGTGAAGGATGCAACCTGGTAAAAGCCCGTGCAGTAATGGGCTCCGTACAGGTGGATCGATAGTCACACTCCCTGTCCCGAATGGGTCCATGGCATTTCCACAGGGCTCCCACACCAACCTTTCTGACGCTGCAGCATTTTGCTAAGAACCTCTGATCTTTCAAAGAAATGTCTTTGGACAAATCATCCTCCTGTGGTCACAGCCCTCGCTTCAAAACTCCCAGGACAAGGCACTGCCACCCGACGATTCGCTGGGAAATCCCCAAGAAATAAATCAGCAGAGTCAGGCTGTTTCCTAAACCAACAATCAAAGCAAAGCTAAACATGGCTAATGGACTCCTGAACCGTCGTTTATAAATGAACGGCAGATTAGGCAGTAACTTCTTCCTGTAAGTACCTCTTGGTGGTTTCTATCAACAACCGTCTATTTTAAAACACTTTGAAGGTGCTCTCTGGGCTTCACACGTAGACTGAATGAAAGGCCCACTTCTTTCAGAATAATTCATATGAACTCTTTCTGGAGCTGTGAGAAAAACTAAATTTGTAAACCAAAGTTAACCGCACCCAGAGCATCCTCCACCAGCCCCAGAGGATGCTGAAGCACCGAGGGCATCCGTCTGTCCCCCCCGAGCTGTCACAGCGCTCACACATCACTGCAGCGCTCATCCAAACGCACAAAAACGTCCTACCCAAATGTCATATGCCCTGTAATATTCTTGGTGAGTTCAGCTTTGGGATTTTCAATGCAAGTCCCGTAATAAATCTTGCCACGCTTCCGCGGTCTCCTTATGACAGTATCACACGCAGATCTGCTTCATGTATTACCACTGTTTCGTGCAACCCAAATATACTCTTAGAGCAGTGGTGCTACTATAAACACAGGTATCAGCAAATTCATTCTGTATTATGACTGCCATAAATCTATCAGGACTTGTCAGCTGCAGAAGGGCCTGAATTATCCATAAAGCAACAGTGCTTAAAGCTCAGAAATCTCAGTAACATAAAAACAAAATCAAAACCATGCTGCTAAATGTTGCAGGTCAGAAACTGCCCAATTTTTAAAGGGGGGGAAAAAACCCAAACCAAAACCGACATAACAATTCCCTTTCTCCGCAGAGAGAGGCAGCTGACAGATGGACTATGCCATTAAATGTCAGCACTGTAACTCAAACCCCGAGCACAAGCGAACAGCCCCACTCATGGGTCTGCTTACCGCCGCCCATTAACTGCCCATGAATCTCACCACCGCTTCGGCCTCACCCACCTCAAAGACCTTCTCCACGCATCCCATGAGTTCACAATATCTAACTATAGTGACTAATTCATCACGTCTGGTATTTTAGGCTTCTACTTCTTCAGGATTTAAGGACATGAGGCAGACAAGCAGAAAAATATAGACTGAGAGTGGGATGCCAAAAGCTCTATCCCTAAATCAGTTAGGAGCACAAGCCCTGTTAGTGACCAGCTCTTACATCTCCTGACCGCTGTCAGGAAGCATAACCTTTGGTTTCAGATACTCCACCCAAGGCCACACATCATATTAATTATTGCTATGAAGTGATCTCTTAGCCTTCACTTCATGCAAACCTGTTTGAGGCAAGGGTTATGATCCTGAAATGATCTCATTTCTGTGTTTTATATTAAAAATGTTTGTTTCAAGGGTTTTATGTATTGCACTTGATTGCACTGGATTACTGAATATTGCAGATTGGCCCCAAGCAAAGAGGTCCTGTGAGCAAAGCAGGGGTACAATAATGCACAAAACTAATAAAGTTGTGCTTCAGAGGTGCAGAAGGATCTCTTTACAGCCCTCTGTGCAACCCAAACTAACATCTGCTTCAGCTCCATCCGCAGGAGGAATTCTCTAGGATTCTGCTGATTAAAGCCAGGAGCTGAAATGGAGGATGGGCGTTTCGGGATGCCTGCATTCATTTTGCATGAAGCAAAGGTGTGATTGCATCTCATTTGACTGCACTGCCAGCACAATGGAACAGGAGGCAAAGAAAAAAATCAGCAAGTGTAAGGAATAGAAGAGCCCTGGATTAGTTTCCTTTAACAAGGTAATCCTGATGGAAAAAGCAGTGTGCTTTAATCATCTATGCCGTGCGCTACATCTTCTACCTAAAAGAAATGATTTCTTGTCAGACATAAATGGTCATGTTTCACTGAAGGAAGTTGAGTCTCGCTGGGATACGTAACGAGGCAAGAAGGAAGAACATTATTGCCTGGGACAGCTGAAGCTGAGGATATCACACCACAAAGGCACCTGAAAAACACACAATGGCGAAAAAAATCTGTGCTGACAGGTAGGGAGGAGTAGATTAGATGACCAGAATACCCTCTCTATCTCAACTCTTTATTATTCTATGAACCTGTTTGATTCTCAGGAACAGTTCAAATTCTTATCCCAACAAAGGATGAGTATAGCTTGGCAAAGAAAAAGGCAAGCCTCTGATTTTTATTATCCCTGTATCTCCTTTTGACAGAGCTCCTCAGGTGGTGATGTGAAAAGCGTATTGAAAGCCGCAGGAGAAGGGGTGGGCTGGGGCCGGGATGGTAATCAGAGGTGGGGAAATGGAGTAGCTCTTCTATCTCGCACAGAGACAGTAACACTCATTTTAGATAATGTGTCTACAGTAACCCAAATAATCTGGATCATAGGGAATGGCAAGTATCAATCTCAGCAACAGCTAGAAAGCAAGCATCGCCCAAGAGGAGGCAGCCCGCAAAGCGGATTGCTATCATTACGGTGATGAATGGGAAATTCTCCACAGCGCTACAGGTGTAGGTCGGGGAACAACTCACTCGTCTGCAGAATCACAAGCATCTCGGTGCTGCCACGCCATAAGGCTGCCCCAGCCTCTTCTGTGACCCTACCCAACGGGGGCTGCGGGAGTATGGGAAAGGGAGACAACAGAGAAACAGAGATTCCCTTTTTTAGTGTTTTTATCTTCTTTGCCACCCGTTAAAAAAACAGCAGAGAAACAAAACAAATCTTTCCACCGCTGGGAGTGCAATGGATGCTCTTTGCAGAATACAGCCTCATGAAGCAGAGGTGTTTTTTCCTGCTTAGACACAGGCAGGCATGGATAGAGGCAGTTTGGAGAGGGAGCTTCTGAAGGATCCAGTATAGAAAAGCAATCAGTCGGTTGGCAGAGACAATTTTTGGAGCAGCAATTTTCTAAGCGGGAAGGGTAAGCAGGGTAGCAGATTACAGAAAAGACTTAAAAAGCATCAACATTGCTACTTGACACTAAGATGACAACAGCAAGGGGTGGAAAAAGTCAGAGAGTCCTTCTTCTGAGCTCAGCTAGGAGAGGAGTGGGTGGGATAAGCTGGATCTGGCTACCGAACAGCCAGAAAACTAATGACAGTTGCAGAGGCAAAGCTGACCGGGGGCGGGAGAGAACAGGTAACACAGCATCTCTGCAAAGCCTGGAAAAGTTTGGAGGGAAAAGTTCAATGCTGGCCAGCCGCTATTAATAATGAATAGTGGTTGTTGTAGACTTGCACCTATACAGATACATACGATCTGTGGGTCTGCTTGCACCACCTCTGAGAGTGCTTATATTAATAACCTCCATCCTCCCAAAACTGGTAAGACATTCGATGAAGCTAAGAGCCGGGAAGAACTGAAGCCTCACAAGCTTTCAAATAACCCTGTTCTGGATGTGCTGCAGTCTGGGTCTTGAAGAGATGAGGCTTCCCCCCCCACCCTTTATTAAGAGGAGAATAAAAGCACATTAGAACAAAAAGGACATGAGAAGACTTTATGGAGAATTGAGGAACCCCTCAAGATCCCATTTCTATTGCTCTGTATGTGCTCCACCAAAGGCACAATTTATTCTGGTGTCACAACAGATGACAAGCGACACCACCGTCTCTGCAGCCCGGTGCTTTCGCCGTGGCCAAATCCTGCCAAATACCCAAGAATAAGAAAGACCAATTTTATAAATGCCACTATGGGGCACTTAGAAAATAGATTAAAGTTTAAAAAAAAAGCTTTTTAGTTTTATTTGGTTAGGATTTCAACTTCAAAGGAAAACAGGTGCATTGGACTAATAAGGTACACCAAGCACCCAGAGTCTGTGGCTGAACAGAAAATGTGCTTATACATAACAGAATCAGAGTCCATAGGGTACAGTGTCATCTTACTTTAGCACCCCATGGGCATCTCCATGCTGGACTGGGGGAGCAAATGCATTACTAAAGAAACATTAAGAGCAAGCATGCAAGACGTCGAAGATAAGCAGTGGTCAATGGAAATTTCAAGAGAGGTACAAGGATCAGCTAACGGGAGATGCGATCTTTTCAAAGTCTGGACAGCAGTGGAAAAAGCATCCTGTCAGGGAGAGAAAGATAAAAGTGGTAAACAGGGCAGCAAAAGTGAGCAGCAGATAAAATAGGGAAGAGGGGAAATCAACAAAGGCAGATCTGACATTTCCGATGCTCTGCTGAAATGCACTTAGGTTTCGGGGATGTCAAGGGCTGAGAGTATATTTTCTGCTGTGAAGCTTAAAAGGACCATACCACGAGAGTTTGGAAACCGAAGTCTCTGTCACCTTCACGTGTTTTCCCAAGTAAAAGATTCATCAAGTGACTTGAGATATTCAGATATATCCTTCTCTCTGGCAAAATGCATCAGATGGAGAGCAAATCTGCCCAGTTAGGAGAGCCCAAGGCTTTTCTTTCTCCTTTGTATGCTCACATTTCATATGAAAATGCTTTCCATGCATTTAAATAGGGTACTGATGTCATGGGCACTCCAGAAAATCTTCTCAGTGTCTGGAAGTAAAAGGATCATAAATATTACAAAAAAAAAAAAAGCGAGACAAGGATAACACAAAGTGCTATAACAACTGCTAAATGCCACAACAATCAAATCGGATGTGCTGCGCCAAGAGGACCCCCTCCATTCCGGAGCTCTCCTGTGGCACCCAGCCCTTCCCAGCTGCGCTATTTACACAAGGTGGCATCAAAGCAGAACTTACACCTGGCCCATCTTGCTCAGACAAGTGGATTCCCACCAGCTTTAATCACACTGCTCCAGCTGGGCAGGAAAAGCAGGAGCAGCCACAGCTTTTGGATCGCTGCCGTTTCTAAACGAGACCTCTCGAAGATGACCCAGGGCACCGGTTAGTGGTGCAGCACATACAGGAGTAGATTTGCCCAATTCAGCTGGTGGCGAGGTCCCCACAGCCCCAGCAGCAGCGATACAGCACAAGGACAAGCTCAGCAGGCTGCTTTCTGGGATTTAGCAATAGCAGGACTAGCTGGTTCAAAGCTACCCTGGCTCTGGCACCACGAGCTGGCCCCACACGCTGATCTCTGCATCAACACAAACCACCGCAGCGGGGTATGACCCTCCTGGTGTAATGCACTCTCTTTTCCCTCTCATGTGCCAGTTCTGCTTTGGACAGGAGCTGTCACTGTCGTACGGTTATTGCCCTCACTGTAAGCAGGGAACTATGAATGACAGGATCTGGCAAACAGGAATGTAAAGGAAGCAAATGCATACACCCAGCAATTCCCCTCAAGCAATACTAGCTGTGAATGCAGTATTTTTGGCCATGCCAACCAGCCCAAGCTATTACTTGCTACGCTTCGAACGTATTTGAACCTTTCGGAGCCTAAAAATCCATTGTGCAACCATCTAACCACTTTCGCTGCAGTAACCAATCGAGACTACAATGACTGCAGCTTGCTGGCACAGCAGGTTATGTTTGGAGACCACTGATTCAGACCTGAAAGGCTGAGAAAAAGAGAGACCAAAAAAATTATTCGAGAAACTGAATGGTCTTGGGAAAGATCAGAAAGGCTGTGGAGCAGACGCGGGTCTGAGACTCACCCACGACAGATATGCGGGGGGAAGAAGCTTTGGCACCAAGAATGAATCGAAATTTGTAATTCAAACAGAAGGAATCACTGTCTGTGTACTACCCCCATTCTAATTAGACGATGTTCTTCCAAAAAAAAAAAAAAATCAGAAACAATCACAGAGATTGTGTGCTGTTCTATGGACTCGGAGCTGTAAGATACAACGAAGTTGCAACTGAAAAGCATTTTATGATCCACTGTGCAGCCAAGTGAGTCAGGACCAGTTTACTGCAAAGAAGGGCGCTCACAGCACTTTGTAGATGAATCTTGCAGTGATTGCTATCATCCTCAAAGATGCAATGGAATTGATTAAAGTGGAGACATCTCCTAGAAGGAGTCTGCATAGAAGGATAACAATTAGCAATTTTCCTCAAATCGGCAAAGCTGCACTCACAGGATAAATTAGTGCCAGCAGTTTCACATACCAATTCAAGTACCACCAAGGACAGAAAAGAGGCAGCAGCTCCTCAGTCATGTATTTATCAGGAAAAAAAATACATTACAGAGGACGAGGATTATCTAGAGATGCCATTTCTCTCTTAGAGAAACATGCAATTGAAAAGTGAAGATTTTTGAATATGAAGTATAAGATTTACTCAGCAGCTTTTGAAACTGTCTCCTGATTTTGCAGCCATGTTCTGCTGAGGTCTGAGCACAGCCATCACCTTCCTGGGAAGGGGGGGAACAAAGGAAGCAGGAGAAAACTTCTCAAGTGGGGCAGGGGGATAGAGGAGCAAAGAGGGGTTAGGAGGGAGTCATTACCTCCACATTTCCTTTTTTCCTGTTATTCAAGAAGTTACAAAACGGTCCCTCAAGCTACCGCAGGGGTCCTGCTGGGGAGTTCTGCAACCTCAGACCTTGAAATATTTCATGAAAGGATGCTTGAGATGGTAATATGGGTATTATGTAGTACTGGGACTTAAATAACTTTTCTTTGCCTATGCAATAATTACAGCAGATGAGATCAGACTGATTATTTAAAAAAAGAAAAAAATCCCCATGTGCCAATCCTTTGCTCTTCTGAATACTCAAAGACCTGAGGAGGAACTAATCCACTGACCCTTTTATGAAGCACAAAGGTTTCACCCAGCCTATTTTACTTTTTCCGCCCTATTAGGGTCATCAGAAAGAGCTTCCTGCTTTCTGGACAGCCTCTGCCAAGCTCTGGGTCCCTGTGGCTGTAGGTGTCTTTGCCCATCAGCAGAAACCAGCTTGGGAGCATCTCCATTACTCTGTGGTGACTTCTGCTAAGCTTTCAGAAGAGGAGGGGACCACTGAAGAGCATGGGAGATGAAAAAAAACCAAAATATACTTGACAATTACAGCTCTTTTTGATGACCCTAATAGGGCATAGAGATGCCTCAGCAAAAGAAAAAAGCAAACAAAGTCAAAACCTCTGATGACCCAACAAGAGCACTTCTTCTGACACAAATGCACAAGTCTGACCAGGAAAAGCAGAGAAAAAAAAAACAAAAAGAACATTTTCAGCATCTTAGAAAACACAGACTCCCAGGACCCTGCCAAATCCATCTTCTTTAGTAGCCTCCAACAAAACCTTGATAACTTTGTCTCCTCTGGTTGCAGCTGTACTGGAAATATCTTCAGAAGAAAGACCTTTCCTTTAGAGAAAACACTACAGAAAACATGATAAAGACAGACTTTCTTCTATCTGTCAATTCTAAATGCCCTTAAAGATCTTGTGAACTTCAATGTAGGCAGGGCTTGAATTTAAATGCCAAGTGCAAATGCTGTCTGGAATGTACATCCCTGGCAAACAAAGAAAAAATACTTTTGGCAAGGGTGTCCAGAGCTGTCTAGTTAAATAAGCACCTCAGGAAAAGAATTAATAAGATGGAATAATTTTGAGATGGACCAGCAAAGAAAATACCTTTTCAGAGGTCAAAAAGTGGAGGGCTAATACTGGAACAGCTAAAAACTGAGCAAGTGAGATGTCTAAGAGGGAACCAGAAGTATTTTTAGACATACAGATAACCTGCCAGGTTAGACACTTCTTTTTATTGCTATTTAACAGTTTATATAGCTAGAACATCATCAACGGAGATGGTGAGATCTCAGCCTCAGCCTTCTCCTCAGGCTAGCAATTAGGGCTTTCTCACAGTGGGAGAAAGATGTGTCTTCACATCGTCTCCGGCAGGAGAAGGAATTTGAACCTTGGTCTGAAGCATCCAAAGCAAGTAGTCTACTGAGATATTGGGTAAAGAGTCAATGATCTTCCTCCAGCAGTTTTGCTGCCTTTTAATTGCTTTGTTGGGTTTTTTTCATTGAATATTTGATTTGGAGCCCAATGGAACATTGCACATGGAGTGAAACAAAACGCTGAACATTGCCGTTCCAACAACTGTTCAGTCCTTCATCCTTCTGCATCAGCAAGTGGGCTGAAAAAAGTTATTTACAGAATTATTTATGTGAACAAGAAGGGAACATATTTTCCACATGGACCCAACCTCCTTCAGCCAACCCACTCTATTCCTTGAGCTCTTCACCCACGTATGTATCAGGTAAGGGGGGAGAGGGAGTGAAGGTGGTGCTGGGCAAATCCTGTAACCGCTGTGCTCAAGGGAGCAAGACGCAGCCACCAAGACCTCTTCACATACAACACCAGGGATATGATTCTGCACACTCCGGCAATCTGGGAAATCTATTTGGCTACAGTACCACCTACTGTCATATAGTCGGTGTGCTGATCAAAAGAAAAAAGGTGAACTTACTAATACCTGTGTGAAGATGATTTGCTTCTCCACCTCCTTATCAACGAGTACAGAATGCCAGTCTAAAACAGACTTTCCAAAGAGTAGTTCAGTCAAATATAATTTCCAATTGGCACTTCGATTTGCCTTATTCTGGGATATTTTTAAAGCTCTTTTGCTCTTAAAAAAATACTCAAATAAATAAAAGTAAGGAAGCAGAGCCTATCTTTAGACTAGTTGAGATTTATTTTCCTCGCAAATTTTACTAAATACAAAAGGAACCTGAAGCCAAAACAACAAACAGCAGACAGCTATTTAATTAAAGTAATTTCTGCCTAGATGAGGATCACACAACGATTCCACTAAGTAAGGTTCTGGGTGTTACTGAGCAGAAAAATTAGATGGCTAATAACTATGCAGGGAGGCACACTCAGTTGTAGTAAGGCTCGTGGAAGGATGATGGTTTGTGGATAGAGGACAAAAGATAAGTGAATGTGGATTAAAAAAAGAGATAAGGAAGGTAGCATTCAAAATGCAAGGCCAAGGAAGAAGTGAAGATGTGTGCCAAGACACGAGGAGAAACAATTGAGCTGCAGGGATGTGACAGGAATGAGCAGCGGGGAGATTTGTAGAGGGTTTTTCTCCTGGTTCCAGATCAGCAGTGTGAAAGATCACTCTGTTTGTCTCGTAACATGTTAAGGAAATCCTACAGCCAACTTCTCTTGAAAAGAATATTCACGGTGAGAGACACGAGGAGAAGTAGGAGCCTGGATGCTGGATGTAGGTCAGGGATTAAACCAGAGCAAGGACGTGCCAGCATGGGGGATGGGAGAAGAGGGCAGAGGGGATCCTCCAGGCTGGGATTTACTCACTCATTTCTCTGCAAATAGGAGGAATTATTCTCCTTTTCAAGAGAAATTATCAACTCACAGAGGGTATTTACCTAGAATATGGTCCACATCTTTTCTCTATACCTCAGGCTATGCACCTATAGCTACACTGATACCCGTACAGATTTTCGTCTGCTCCTTCGGTGAATGTAATTCTTGTACCTTCCTCTGAAGAAAGCAAGCTACCAAAGGAAAAGCAAGCAAGCAAGCTATCCTGGCCCGGAGGACACTCGCTGGCCCTGATGTCCCTGCCCAGCCTCCCCCAGCCCTGCCCATGGGGGGACCCCATTTCACCCCAGCCTGGGGGCATCAGTACCTGCCCCAGCGATGTCCAGGTGCGAGAAAAGAAATATATTATGCCACACAGAGCTGTGAGGTGAAGAGAGAGGGCAACACACACACACAACCTGTTTCCAACCACGCAGCGATGGTGCTGACACTTCCCTTCAAGTGCCAGCTGACAACTGAAACAAAATACTTCGGGAGCGAGAGCCAACACCAGCTCACAGCATCTGAGGCTGCAGGTCTATCCCTTGCTGAGACAATCAGGTTTTTAGGGAAAAGTCGTCAAAAAAAGATAAATTATAAATTCAGGTCTAGACCAGCTTGTACACTTTGGCATTGACGATGTATACGAAATAAAAACCTCAAGGCCAAATTCCTTCCTGCTGTGAAAAAACAGAAGAAAGGGGTGAAAGAGCCTGGAGAGAACTGACAGAGCTCGGCTCTCTCCTTGCACAGTTGGGCTTGTCACAGATTTTCCTCTCTCTAAGCCATATAAGCTGGACAAACAAAAACAGTAATCAACCAGAAGACATGAGTAATATTAATGAGTAATAAAATGCTCATACTAACTATGCGCAACTACTAGCTTGTAATATTTAAAGCAAACCCGTTGCAGGAGTTGACACATGGAGCAAGTTTTATCCCTTTTACTCAGCTGCGTCCCCGTGTACTTGCAGCAGGGCTGTAGGCATTAGCAACAGTTACTCACGTGGCTCCTACAATGACTCCCGTAGAAATACTGTCAATGTGATCCAGGTCTGTTATGCTAACACAGTATTTCCAGTCTCCTGTAACTGTCCCTGTCATGGGAAAAGGAAGGGTCCCAGAGGAATTACACCACCAGATCAGACGTAGCCCAGGGTCTCATCAGAAGCAGACAACAGGAGCAGATGCATTTGAAGAAGATCAAAGATGCCTCGCTCCATCCCTGCTTCATCCCCAGGTACAACTGTCAGAAACCAAAGGAAGAGACTTCACAGCCCCTCCGACATTTTTGTTAGCATTACCTGTCTCAGCTCAGGACACTCAGGCAATACACATGCAGCCCAGCGCTGCAAACTGAGTGTTACGATCTGCCTTAAACAGCTCTGGGTTTTTAAACATGACGCTATTGCAACTACAACAATTACTGGAACCGCAAACGATAGCAACAGAGGCCTGTACAAAAGCGAAGGACAAGTGGACACATGGCCTGGTTAATTTGCTGGTGCAGACACAGCTTCAGAGGTGCTCTTGCTCTGAGGAGGACATCACCAGCAGCAATACCTGCCTCGGACATCTCTGACGCTGAGTGCAATGAATCCCATCCGCTGTGAATCAGGATCCTCCTCGTGTAAAACTTTCCTTAGTAGAGAAATGGGTACATGAACTCTGCAGCATGCAAAGAAAGGGAAGAGCAAGACATATGTTTAAAATAAATGCCCATGTTCCTGCCAGAAGAGCAAACTCTCCTCCTGGCTGCTGTGCCACAACACCCCCATGACCAAGGCAGGCTGCATATAGCTTATCCAAGATCTTCCCCGAGAGCAAAGCGTGTTCTGATTAAAACAAGACCAAATTTTGCTGGTGACGTGGATTAGCCACCAAGTTCTTTTACTCATGCTGCAGATTTAACCTACAGGAACTGTCCAAAGCACACTTCAAGCGCGCTGTTCTACTCCATTGCCAATTTCAGAGATGAAAACCAGACAGAACTGAAATCAAAATGAGATTCACTCCTTAATTTTTAATGTAAGAAAATCAATGTGCTTTGACCAAAGAAAATAAAAGCGTTGAAAAGAGCTCAATAGGAAGCACTCATTTTGATGAAGGCACCAGCAAACAATATCAGAAAGCGCAGAATGAAGTGAACCAGAATGAGAGGAAATTGTACAATTTCGGCATGTATAGCAGTTATAAAACTAAAACTTGTGAACTTCCCGTACAGAAATTACCATAAAAATGATTACAAAATAAAAATGGATCTTTACACCACCATTTGGTTTCTTTCCCGCTGAAGAATCACTGCAACAATGCTGAAGGTCCCAGCAGTTGACATAAACCCAAAACACCTTCAAGGTTTTGGTGGAGCCCAGAGGGGAAGGAGCACAAGGGAGCCCACCCAAGCTGGTGGGCAAATACCACATTTGCTCTTCTGCTCTGAACTAACCAACTTCTTAAAAACGCCCTTGTAGCCCCCAGGGAGCAGACCCTTAATGCCTGAGATCGGAGCCCTTATAAAATCGTTCAGGGAAGCAGTTAGGGAATGGAGAAAACTGATGCTCCATAAACTGCTCAGAGGATATTTATAATACTCAGGGTCCTTCATGTACTCCTTCTGTTTTATTGATCATAAAAAAAAAAAAAAAAATCAATCCATAAACTACATATGTATACAAATATAATACACTGACGTTTCTTAAGGGAATTACAGTACAAACTTAAAACAAAATGCACTTAAATGGATCCTAAAACGCATCTGGTTTAGGATCGCTCCCCCAGCCGCAGAGCCGGGCAGCCGGCACGGCGCAGAGCCCTCGGCAGCTGGAGGCACCGGCATTGGCACCACCGAGGGCCAAAACCAGGTTAATGTGGTGAGTGAATCAACTCTCTTAATAGAGACATGGCTAAGTTCATTGGCAGGGCAATGAGGGGAAGCTCGCAGCATAGGTCTCTGCAATACGACGGGTCTACGGATAAAAACACCGCAGTCTGCAACGCTGCCAGCTATTTAAATTTTATTGCATAAACAGTCAATCATGGCTTCTTAAAAAAAACCCGCCCAAATCCCCTCATTCAAACAGGTTTAATTGATTGCTGTTCTTCAGAGACAGTTCAGAAAAATGAAAGATGTTCTTATCTAAATCCCTTCTTTTAATAGCCCTAATTTTGCACACTACCAGTAGTATGTATTTATATATCAAAGCCTCAAGTCCTGAGGATTTTTGCTTGACTCTTGAGAAATTTCAATATTTGATCCTGAAGTGAGGGTAGAAAATTAACTTGCAACCTAAATCGTAATCATTTGAAGTGAAAGTAATACAAAGTGGACAGAAGAGCTGCAATGTAAAGAGGATGCACCCAGGGATCCCATGGCCAAGCAGGATGCTGCGGGCAGCTCCATCCAAGCCTGCGTCAGGCGTGCTGCAAACTTACCGTGTGTTACAATAAATACAACACCTAGGGGAAAAGAAGAATTTATCTGGATCAGAGACGCAAAGACCTTATGAAAGAGGTTCTCAGGGTGGTGTAACTCAGTGGCAGTCTCCACTCCCGCTCCAGCAGCCACCCTGCACAACCCAAGCCCGCGCCCCGCTGCTCTTTGGCAGCTCATGTGCACGGACAAGCCACAGCTGGGCACGCTCCTCGTCCTGATTAGGTGTGCCATGCTGTGCATCTGGTATTCTCTACAACGTTGCTCGTGGTACGAGTGTCAGGCTTTTCTTTTTTTTCTTTTCCCCCTTTTTTTTCTTTCCTCCCTGGCTATCTGTGCCGGCACGCGGCTCAGATTGAAACGCTAGGGTAACCTACGGGAGCAGGAAATTTATGACACAGAAAACAGTGCTGTTTCAATAACCATTCCATTTTTTTCCCTCATTTCACATCACAGTGCTAATATTACTTATTCATGTATTTATTTACATGTACCTACTCTGTATATATATTCTCCTGGTCTCAACAGTACTGCAGAGCAACAATTTTTTTCTCCTCTGAAGTCTAAGCTGAAAATACCACCTGACTAAAAATGTCGCATTTAGTACACTTCAGCTGTGAAGATTCAGAAAATGCAAAGGGAATAAATTAACGTTATGGTCGGATTAACAGCTAATTCATTAGATTAATTACAGATTTTGGTGTTTATCTGGGTATTGCCTTCTACTCAATAAAAACCTCCATGGCTTCACATCCATGTTTTCATGATTATTTTGATTTGTGCATAAAAGATGGATTTAGTAGTAGGTTTGTTGTCTCCTTTATTTTTGTTTATCTGTCTCTCTAGTCTTAATCTCCATACCTTAAAAACAAATAAAAGAATATTAATATTTCTGGATATCTCCCTCTGCATCTTCACGACCTTCAAGATACGCCTTGTGTTTTGTCCTCTGTACTCACGAAGCTGGGGGTTGAACTTCTCATTGGCATAATAATGCAGAGAAATATTTTTGTGTTGCGGACGAATGCCTAAGTGATTATCTTTTTCGGATACCACTCAAATCTATTCTATACTTAATTTTGAACTTTTTTTACCCAAATAGGTTGAATTGGGCAACTCTTAGAAGAAACCAGCCTGTTAGGCACGTACCTCTCTTCTTTTGGAATCACAGAATCAATGACTTTGGAAAAGACCCTGAAGATCACAGAGTCCAAGCGTTAACCTAACACTGCCAAGCCCACCACTAAACCACATCCCTCAGCGCCACGTCTATATGTCCAGGATGCTCCATCCTGCTCTGCCAGCCCCCCCGGCCCCCGCGCCCACTTGACACCCCAGCCCCGCCACCGCCGCTCTGCCGCAATCAGCAGCGGTGACGTTTGAAGTTTTTCTTTCTTTCCTTCCAGGTCGACTTTCCATTTCAAAGCGTGGCGGGCATGCTGTTGGTCTCCTGCTCTCTGCATTGTTCTGTCTTTCCAAATCACCGTCAGGTTAGTTTGCTTTGCATATCATTTCCCTTCTTGGAGATCCCGAGACATCATCACAGGTAATGGATGCAGTCCAAAGTGCCTGGCTGCCACCGGGATCGGGGAATGGCTGCTGCATTGAGCTCAGAGATTATCCAGCCATCAGACATTATAATTGGTAATATTCAGATTTCAGATGCCGTATGCCTTTTTTTTTTTTCTTTTTACAGCAGATGAGATGACATTTGGAAAAAAAATAAAAAAACAAAGACAGCTATGAGTCCAGATGGCTTGAAACCTACAACAAGGATGAGAAAACTGGCAGATCTGTGGGGAAAAAAGGAAGGAAAGGATGAAAGGGAAAAAAAAACAATGCAGACCTGGCTGGATAGGTACAGCACAGAGCGAAGGAAGCCTGTTGTATTTAGCAAGCCAAGCACCATAAATCCAAGAACACCCTCTTAAAACACACACATTTACACCCATATTTGTAAGCTGATGAGAGAAGTAGCAAAAATACTAATTTCATGGTGTGATCATGGCCTCCGATCTCTAAAACAAGCCAACTGGTATCCTTGTCTCTATTGTGAGTACAAGATTGTGTTAGAGGGAAACACAAACCAGTGAAATGTCAAGAGCAATTAGCTGCTGCATTTTTCACACAACACAAATGGGAAAATTTTATAGGGCTCCTATAATTAAAGTTAATAAAAATGAATATACAATTCCCTGAAGGACTGTAGGAGAGCCAAGTTTCTCTAGCCTCAACATAGCCGTGCCCTCCCCGGTTACCCAGTGCTCCATTAAAACACTGGAAAACGTTCTTTTGCTGCATTTCTCACAGCT
Organism: Fulmarus glacialis; assembly: GCF_000690835.1. NCBI lineage: Eukaryota > Metazoa > Chordata > Aves > Procellariiformes > Procellariidae > Fulmarus > Fulmarus glacialis. The sequence goes on from NW_009209899.1 coordinate 29,334, forward strand.
CTGGAGCTGAGTTTTTGAGCCACCCAGGAAAGTCTCAGCAGATTTCTCTTTGTGAAATCCACTTTAAGACAACTTGCTCCTCACCGTTGAGCGACCCTTTATTAACTTGCTGCAATCGTGGCAGCAAGCTGAGCAGGCAGAGGAGTGACACAGAGCGGGGAGGATGAAATGCTGAGCGGTGTGATAAGGTGCAAGATGAGGTTTTGGTCCGGGCTCCTGAGGACAGGCTGTTTGAAGGCAGACAATGCTTTGTTTGTCACCAAGGACTGACAGGAGCCCTCCGCTGCCACCTGACCCCAGGCAGCTCATGTATTACTGCATGCTTCGATTTAATGACTTTAAAACACCCATAGAAAGCTAAAGAAGAGGAACTGTTGGCAAGTAGTGAATTTACCAAAAAGAAGCCAATGTGGGCAGTCAGGAAACAATTTGTGTTTCCTACTGCATCTGAAGGAGAAAATGCAAAGAAAGAAAGAAGACGAACAGAAAGAAGGTGTGTCAATGCTTCTTGGTCTTTTTATGGTGCTGGCTTCCTTCCTCCGCCTACAGGAGCACAAGCCCTCCTCTCCGCCTGCTCAGGGAAATGTCATCATTTTTAGGGTCTGAGATAATTTTGGGTGCTGCTGGCAATGCCAGACATGCTGCAAAGTAATACTCGTAGATCCCAAGCCCAGAACTTTAATTTCCCATCACACAGGCAAGCAGAGGGACAGGGAGTTACCCCCTCTTCTAAATACTCCAACAACTGGAAGCAGAAGAGCTCTGTGGGAAGAACCACGAAGCCCCTTCACCCCCAGAGGATTTGGGGCGCTTCCAGATGGGGTGGGAGACCAGCTCCATCTCCTTGGTGTCCCCGGACAGAAAGGACCAGCTCTCTCCCATCTCCTCAGCAAGTCATTTCTGCAGTCCTTCATTTCTCAGAAAGACTGAGAGCATAATACGCTGGTGTAGGTTGAGCAGAAAATTTCTTTTGACGTTAATTGAATTTTTCAGATGTTAATTTTTATCAGGAAAGAAGAAAAGATACCTTTTAAATCTGGTTTGATCCAACCCCCTTTTTCTTTCCATTT
>NW_009209899.1:30430-31266 GCF_000690835.1 Fulmarus glacialis
TCCCCACCAGAGAAGGCCCCGTGGATTCCGCTGTGAGCGAGATCCCTGTACGGCAGAACAGAGGACGGTGCCTATTAACCCAGGATATCTTTCCAATTTTCATCTCTTATTCTGCTAGTATTTTTAGAAAGCACTTAAATTTGTGTGAATTTTTGATCTGGGCTGTGATGAAATACCTCCTCCAGCTGTGCCAGCTCCTTGGGAATACCTGCAAGAGGGAAAGCCAGAGCCAGAGCAGTGACGTGATCTCCACGTGGGATTGTCCACCATGCATCCTGCAGAAGAGCCGGCTGTGCTGACGGGACGCGTGGGGGCTCAATACCGTGTACGCCGTTGTTTTGTGTGCAAAGCCCTAGTTTTACTTTTACATGGACAGCGCAGAGAAATGCCAAATTTCGGTACAGTTCCACCTCCAGAATAACCTTGCAGGGTTGCTCCCGGTTTTGCTTGAAGAAGCTTCACAGCAGGAGGGCTGTGGGAGTTCATTCCCGCTACAATTTCCCTTTCCTGATTCTTCTTCATGACTCAAACCCACTGCCACGGCAGTACAGAGCTCCCACAACCTCCCCATCAGCCCAGGCAGCCAAGAGCTGGCCAACCTGAAAACTAAAGCTGGCTACCTATAGATGAGTCTTCACCCATGATCTCCTTGGGTCGGCAGGTGGAGAAATGCTTCTCAGCAGACAATCCTCCGACTAAGAACTTCATTAAAAAAGATGGAGAGAGACACAAACAAATCTCTTTCTTGGTGAACCTTGATTATTCCTTCTTACGATGCAGTCCATACAAGCGGCTCCATATGCAGCACGCCATCAAGCAGCATCTGTCCCGGAACC
>NW_009209899.1:31299-78446 GCF_000690835.1 Fulmarus glacialis
TTTATCTTAATATCTTTAAAAAAAATGATCTTAAATCTTCAGCAGATGCTTATTCCTAACCCTTTTGGTTCCTTTTTTCTTTTTTTTTTTTTGTCTTTTTCTTTTTTTCTTTGATGTTGTTTAAAAAAAGCTCAACGGCAATATCAAACAGAACAGACTTTTCAAAAAGTTTTGATAACAGCAGCCTGCTGAGTCCTTTTTAAATGCAATTATTTTATGTGGGACTAATTCAGAGATAAAAGTCAGCTCTGTCAATAGCGCTTAAATCCATTCCTTGCAAAACAGGCCCTTGAATTACTCCCGTTTTGAATAAATTCGTTGATACGACGTGTTTGCTGGATAGCAGCAGTGGAGTGACCCATCATGAATCCCGCTGTCATGTGCCTCACAGAGCCCACATTGTCCCAGGGGAAAAAAAAGCCTGTAATGGCTTAACCTGGCTTGTGCTTCGGTAAAACAGAGGGAAGCGAGAGGGTCTGCCTGGCCGCTTGGCCATGGGGCTGCTCCTGGTCTCCGGGGGTCCGGGCAGCACCAAGGGCTCTGTAACCACCGACTGCATTCAGATTTAAGGCTTAAATTTAGCTGCTACTTGGAAGGACAGAGCGCGACCGTTTCTCATGCTTTGCTCGGAAAGACAGTATAAATGGGCCACTTATGAGAGCGCTTGTTATGTACGAGTGCTCATACATTTGAGGATGTACCAGCACTTCTTAATTTACTCTTCAGCTACAGTTGAAATCCTCTTCTGTCAGGCAGGTTTTCTGTGTAAAACCTAGTTTGTACCGATTTCTGGGCACCTTGCCACCAAAGCTAGATTATACACAAACAAGCATGCGCGCACACCCATAATCAGGGCCTGCAATCACATATTTAATCAGGAATGGATTAGGCAACGTTTACGAAGTTCAAGCTGCAGACTGAAATAAAAAACCACCATGCTGAAAAAAAAAAGGTGTTACAAATGGTTTTATGGACATTTATGGCATTAGGGATGCAAACCCGCATGGTACTTTAAAGCCTTTTTTCAGCCGTTTCTTTTAGAAGCAATCAGCCCTGGTTTACACCAGCTTCCATTTCAGTGCTAATAATATCGGTCTACAGAGTTTTAATTAAAGGAAGATCCTCCTGCAAAGAAATCGCATGACTATTTTAACAGTGCATTCACTAGAGTCTTTTGCTGGCTGGGAGACAGCCAAGGGGATTTCGCATTGCCGGTGGACAGTTGATGCCTACCAGGTTAGGCATTAGTACCTGCTGATGGCTGGGCACACACATGTTCACGCAATGACGAGTTCTGGTAGACACAAGCCATAATAAATTCCCAGGCATCAGAAGAGAAAAGCCAACACATGGGAACCAAATTGCCATTGTCTGTGAAATACTTCAGCAGAGCATTTTAATTAAACAATTTAATTACAGCTAAATTAAAACAATAAAAAATTAGTTTTGGCAAAAGCTACTTAAGAGTTTTGATCTGTTTTCCTTTCTTCTCAGGTAAACATCTTAATCCCTCACTGGTGTAAATGTAAGATATACTCTTCTAAATTGATCTTCAACTGTAAAGAAACATCATTCACGCTTCAGTATTTTTGTTCATTATAATTTTGGTTTTGCCGTAGCAAAGCTTTCCTCTCCCCCCGGAGCAGACAAGCTCTCCCGGAGCCAGACGTCTGCCCACCACAGCGGTCACCAGCCCTTGCACAGGCTGGGGCAGGGCGAAGGCTCCATCACCTGGGGGGACCTGCGCTAACCCAAGTCCCTCTCTGACTCGGACCAAATGACTTGAAATCTTGACGACCAAGCCAAGACAACCTTCGTACGCCCTAGCACCCACAATTGTTGTACGAGTGATGGTAGAGGTTACATCCCAGCACGTCCCTAGCACCCACTTATGGACCTGCCATCATCCATGAATTGCTCTAAACCCTTTTTTCCTGCAGACACCATCTGCCTCCGCAGCAAACCCGGCAGCTACAACCACAAACCCCCTCCCCGCTGTGCAAAGAAGCACTTCTTTATCGCTATTTTTAACTCACACCTTTAATTTCTTCTCCCAGTCATACAAACCAGCGAGGCCCCAAATACTGGACGACCAGCGCACCAAAGATGAGGAACAACAGATAACACCAAACCCAAATTTACCAAGTCACAATTTACCAAGCCCGCCTGTGTGATCTGACCCCATGGCGTTTCCCTGGGGCTCACATCAGCCACGTTGGACTCTCGTCCTGTATTAGGTGACTTCACCTCCCACTCTTTACCCACTCAAAACTCACCACCACCTGCAGTGGGAACAGTCAATAACCGAGGAATGGGGAAACATGCCCTGCATGCAATATTTAATCCCATGCCTTAGACATAACCTGAAAAGAACACAGGTTTGCCGTTTATAGTGAAATCACTGAAAAGCAGTAGCATTTTTGTTACCTCATCAAGTAAGATTTAAAGTCGAGAAAAGCATAAGTTGGTTCATTTTGTTATAAAAAATAGCCCTGGTATTCTTCAGCTGTTTTCCAGCTTTGCAGGCTTTCCTGGCACTGACTGCTGATGGATTCCAGCAAGTCCTTCCCGTTGAGTGAATGATTATTATTCACACGGTACGGTGAGGGAAGTCGTCAAGGCTAAACACTTCAATCTCTAGTGTCAAAAAGTTGGATAAACTCAGGAGTGCCAAGGGCTGGCAGCTCCTCTTTAGAGGAGCTTTTTACGCAGCTGAAATGGGAACCACTCTGCCCTTCGCAGCCTGGGATTTCTGGACTGTGTGATTTGGGCAAAACCATGATCGGGGCCTTGATCATCTGGGTTAGATCAAAAAACAGCCTGGAACAATTCTGAAATGCTCAGAGCAGTACAAATCCAAATGGTGTCGCAAGCTCCCAGCAAGATTATGGGACATGGCTCATTTTCGGGCCGCAGCCGTTCCTAACCATCCAGGCACGGAACAGGACAGAGCTGCCGACACTGCCCCACCACTGTAAAAAGACCAGAATAAAGTGCTACGTGCATCTGCTACCCATCTGCCTCCATTTTTTTCCCAGCCTTCAGGTATATTTGGCATATCTTTTGGGTATCCATAGCAGTTATTGTAAGAATGGGGCTATAATTTTTAAGACAGTCTCATTAATGAAAAGCTGGAAAAGAGACAAGTCAAAATAGAGAACATAAAATACCCAGTAGCTAATTTACAATCTTTTATTTCTGGATCTTAGATGCATTTGCTTCATAACAAGAATATATTCTCTGCTCCTCTCTCTCCCCCATTTTCAATTTCCTGGGTTACTAAAGTTGAAAAATTCATTAATGAAAGCTCTTTGCATCCATAACTCAGGACACAGAGCTCCTTTTCAAACCTGGCAATAAAGCGTCATTTGTAGCTGGAAAGAGTTAGGGCTGGTTAGATCAAATACCAACCTAATCCCCCTGAAAGAAACAATGTTGCAAAAGTAATTGCTTGTTAGTAATCACCCCTCAGCTGCAGCACTGTATACTGCTGCCTTTGAGGAGCGTAATGCAATGTCAAAGGAGAGGCACTGATAGAAAGAAAATACTCAGGAAAATCAGAGGAATCAATTTGTGCTTAAAATGCGTAATCCAGCAAAGGAACTGGCAGGAAGAAAACTTGCCCACGATATGATGTTGAAGGAACCCAATGCGCTCTGGACATGGGTGAATCAAGAATACAAAAAGACATCTCAGTATTTTTTCTTCATTTTTAAAGATCACATTCAACCTAGACAGGGAAACTTATCACTGGCATGTAAACCAAGACCAGGATTTACTCCAGCTCCAGTTCAAAGGAGTATGTTTATATCCAAAGGTATAAGGGCAGAAACTGCTACCAAGCCGTAGCAGGTACCTTCACCTCCTTCCCCAGCATGCAAACCTTGTCTATGCCACTTCTCGCTGGCGGCCATGGGCGCAGATAATGCAGGAATTCCAGACTGATTTTGTGTCTATTGTTGTGCCAAATACAAGAAAGAACCAAAATTTCATCTCTGCTTTTTTCCATTTGTTTTTCTGTGCGTACATCAATAGATAGCACAAGGCATCAAGCGTAAATACTGTCCCTACATCTATTTTCGCAGTTAGGATAATATAACCACAATATTTTGCTAGGGCATATCGCCACTCGGAGTGTTTTTGCCTATTGACTGTCTTATTGAGTGATGGCAAGAGAAACAATCTTATTAATAGAAGTGACATCACACCTTGATTTTCTCCCCTCCTGTTTCTTCTGAAGTATTGGGATTAGAATAAATCCATGTCCCCACTGATTTCAGTGGGACAGAGAAAATAGTGGCACAATGGTGCAATATTTACCGTTTCAGCTTGTTTACACACATGCACGCACACACACACGTACTTGCACACTTTCTTTCCCCCCCCTCAGAAGTCTGAAACAACCAACCAGCTTGGTCTACGTCTGGAAGGTCAGTTGCTTAATGATGCATGTTTAATTGCAATTCATTACATCTCAGTGCTATGTAAATTATTACTCTCCTGCTTTAAATAGGATAAAAGGTTTTAGTAATCCTCTGCGTTTTAGTAAATAAAGTTGAGTTTTGCTATCTGGGGCTGCACCTCAGGTCTGTGTCTCCGTTCCTGAAGGGCTCGGGGAACAACCGTGTTTCCATCCCTCTTCAGCCGCTCAGCTTAAGCATCCGCCAGCCCTGTCCTTCTTCAAATATACAGGACTTTTGTTCTTCAGGAAAATGACTACTTTTAGCTGAGAAAATATGGTATAAATCACTGTGTGGGTCAATGCTTGCTAATTACCCATGACTAAGTCCCAATTTAATGTGTACTGACATAGAGATTTCCAAATAATAATGCCTTCCCCCTTGCTGCACTACAGTCATAAAATATACATTAAAGAGGCCTTCTTTTAGGAGAGCAGGTGCTGAGACTAAGCACTGACAAAAAGGCACTTCTGGGCTGTGAAATACGTTATTGAATTAGCAGCGAATGCATTAGTTAGGTCTGAGTTATGCTTTGAATGTCTAAGACGCATGCAGCCATGCCAACTCCCTCCTCACCCTTTCAGCCCATTTTCAGGGTGAAAATTTCACTTGTCGCCTGCTGAATACAATATGGGCATACAGAGGGGCATGGGGAAAGCAGCGTGAAGAAGGATTAGAGTCACAGGGTGTTGGGAGGTTTGAAGGAAATGGACTGTGAGGAAAAATGAAGGTTGTGTTGTACGTACAGAGAAGGTGAAACTATCAGGCTGGTGTTAGCGTGGAAGGGAAGGCTGGTCCGCAAAGCCCTTGTTGCAGCAAGTTGGAGAGACAGGGCTCAATGGGCGACCTCAGGCAAGTTTATTCTTTTCCTCAATGTAGTACATTACCCTTTCACAAAATCCAGTGCCCCCAAAATGCCATTTAAAAAGAAAAGCCTTTCAAGACTGCTAAATGAAAGCAACGCAATTGTCTATCACATCATCTAGAAACCCCAAGCTGTTAAAGCCAGGGAAATGAATAGTTAATGATACCATAAATCTTATGCTGCCACATAAACATAAACACATTTTTTCTTGTCATGTGTGAAGGAATAAATGTTTTATCACACCTTAACTCTGCCACATTGAATTATTTCCCCATTATGATTACTATTTTAAGGCAAGTATGTATTTCCTCCAAAGAGGCTCTGTTAGGAAGGAGTTAACCGGTTATTTATTTGTGAATGGACAGTGCATGTTCGGCAAAGTCCTTTTGTGGAGATTTCGGCATGTCCAATAACAGACTAAACAGAAATTTCTCTGACAACAGTGACTGGAAGTTGTAAGAGAGACTCCCTGGCCATTTAGGAGGTGAGACAAGAGAGAATAACACAGGTCCATGGATTGGCATTTCTTGCCTGTGCCAGAGAAGAAGAGGAGATGATAACTTGTATGGAAGGAAAGAGCTCTGGGGTTTCTCTCTTGTAATACCCCACAGTGCTCAGCAGCAAGAAATGCCTATGGACAGGCGTTTTGCTTGTGAAATTGGGGGAAAAAAAGAACCTGTGTATTTCTTAGGATAAACTCAGAAGAAGTGATCAGTTTTTGGAGCCCTCGGGAGCAGCTACAGCTGCTGCACGTGTCCCGGGGGCTGAGCAGTACCCAAAGGACTGCACACAGAGAAAGGATGCGTATAAGCTACTGGCAGCCAGAACGAAGACTGTAGGATCCCATTTCCATGGCGGTGTAAAAGAAAGGGCCTGTTCAAAGAAGCAGGGGAAATAATAGCTGCAAAATGGCAGCTCCGTTTCTGCCTGGAAAGGGCATACTCCCATCTTGGGGGAGCACCGAGTTCGTAACTCACCTCTGCGTTAAGGGCATGTCACGTGCAACTTTCTGAGGCTGCACAGAGAAAATTTTACCACCTTTGTAAAACACTTTGAAATCTGAGTGAAAACTATTATTTAAGTGCAAAATATAATTACAGTGAAGATCAGCATGTAGAATGCTGCTGGGGAAAGGGGTGTGACATTACTCTTAATAATTAGGCAGAAAAACACAGAGGAAATGGATTGTAAATAAGAAAGGAAAGAAAGAAAGAAAAGGATAAATTAAGCTTAACTAGCAGAAAAACCCTTTCAGAGACTGTTTGGTATTGTGTCTAAACCAGCAAAGTAGCGTTGATCTTAGCCACTAATCCAGTGTGCATCATCTGGACCCTTTTCTCAATGTCTTTATCTGCAAAATACAGGCTAATAATTGTTATGAATTTTTGATAGGCACAAGTAGCAATACGAGAGCTAGCTTTGATTTACTGCCACGTATACTTTGAGAATTTCCCTAAAGTACTCTCAGTTCTTTGTGTGAAAGAACTGCTGCAGAGGTGCAAAGTATTATTATTATCATTATTGTGCAGAACATTTCAAACATGGTACAATAAAACGTGTGGCTAGCCAACCAGTTCCCAGAAAAGCAAGCCTTTACAGCAAAATTGCATCAACTAATGAAGTCCCCACAAAAAAGAAATAATTGGATTGAGAGACGACTTCATATGAAGGGGTGGACCACCAGAGTCAGTCAGATGAAGTCCATACACTCCCACGCATATAATACAGATGCCACTGATCTCTACATAGCGCTTAAAGACAGTTAACTATTAACTATATTGAGAACTTTTCAATACAAAGAGGCTCTGTATAACCTTTTTATAAGGTAACCAAGTTAGAGAGCTAAAATTATACAAGGCAAGCCCCCCCCAGCTCCTTTTGAAACACAGTCAAGTATCACTTAGGTACCATCATGATTCTTTCCATGTATTGGGTGCCAAATAGGAACCAGAGGACCAGGACAGGCACCTGTAGGATGAAGGGTAACAACCTGAGCCTTGTAGGTCCAGATTGTAAAGTCCTGCAGGCTAATATTTTCCAGCGTCTGGAAAGTTTGCACAATCATCATCACATTGTGAACAGTCCCTACCGCGCTGCCACAATTAATCCACTCCAAGCCAAAAAAAAATAATCAGGTCAATTCCACCTGTACTGAGACAGATAATTACTATTTAAGGGCCTTTTCTCCAGAGCTCCCTGCAGGTTTTGAACAAGCAAACTCCCTCCAACCCCTGGAATACCTTGTAGGCTGTGCAGACCACGAGCACGCGTGCATCCAGGGCATGCATGCTCAGGACATCAGGAAAATGCAGCCACCCAGCATGTTTTCCTCCCTGGTAACGTTTCCCAAGAAAGCTGCGTTTCTAGTAGCCCCTCAGAGGGATTTCAGTCCAGACTCTCTTAGCAGCACCTCATCCACTTGGTCATTTGAGAGGCAATGTGGGGCAGGGGGGCTGTAGCAAATGCCCCCCCCCAGGCACACAAGCACAAGCTGCTTTTCCAGCGAAAGCCTTCCTCCCTTTTCCGGACCCTTTGCACTTTCCCCAAGGACTACATGGAGCTACACAAGGCTGTAACTCACATGATGAAGTCCAACCCGGTTAGCTTATGTGATATGAGGTTCCTTGACTACGCCGGCCTATTGATTAGTTTGTCCAAAAATGCTGCCTCATTTATTACAGTTTGATTTAAGCAGATAGAGCGCACCAGAAAGGTCACTCATTTTTATCCATTCCTAGCAAACAACACCCCCAATTCCATTACTACTATTTCCAAATCAATGCTGCTTTACTTTTCCCTTCTGAGACTCTGGAGCATAGCTAGGATCGATGGTGCTTGTTCTGCCTTTGGTGTGTGAAACATTGCTCAGACACTGTTGCAGGGAAAGGCTGCTCCTCCGCTTGCTGCTACAGCAGAGATGCCACCTCCCATTTGCTCATGCAAACACAGGCAGTTGGATAATGAAAGCCATATGCAAATGCATTTGTTAATGGTTTGATCCTCAGAACGGATTAAAACAACTATCAGCTAGAAAGGTTTCATACTTTTTTCCCCCAATGCCTTTAACATGTAACCAAACCAAACCCTTCTCCATCCCAAAATGGACACTGTCAGGATGCATTTTTCCAAAACAAATTAAATTAAATTCACATTGGTGAAATACTCTCTGTTCGCAGAAGACACAATTCCCAGTTTGAGCAAAATGAGAAGTTTGAAAACAGGTCACAATTCCAAAGCAACACATTGAAAGTAGATTTTCAAACTTCCTGGTGCAATTATCTTCCACCTCTGCCTTTTTCATCTTTAAACGAAATCCAATGTTTGGCTCTTGGCAATAAAAGCAGATTCAGGATATATGGGCTGCCCTCAGCTCTTGCAGGTGAGGAGGAAGAAGGGGGATTATCTGCATCGCTGGTCTGTGCCGCTTGCTTGGATTACAGTCTATTTTGATACACTATCTTCAACATCATTATCATTTTGAAGCCAGTAAAAAACGGTTCTTTAGTCCCTAAGTGGTATTTAGGAACTTTTTTACCCCATTGCTACGTTATGCATTAGATAACGCAGCATTTGCTCTGCTGTCAGAAGGGACTTGTTTTTTAACCAGACTGCCACACACATCTCGGGCTGGGGACGTTGCTTCCCTGCTTCCTCACCGCACACCAGTGACACGTTAGCAGCTGTCCATCCTTTCCCAGCTCTCATCTCGGATTCAGGGATACAGCCCCAAGCAAAGCACTCCTGGGTAGACCTGTTAACCTCCCGCCTGCTGGCGCGACCAGTGGAGGGGAAGAGATGTGCAAATCCCTTCTCCCTTACTCAGCCATTTATTAATTAATCTCTCGTTATAAAAAAGACTAATCACGGCTACCTACGCTGAGTCAGAGGGCTCTTTAACCACCAGCCAAGAACTCCAGGAAAGTCTCTCTTTCTGAGCGCTAAATGCAATCACTATCATGTCTCAAATTCCCGTCCCAGCTCACCTCTCGCAATCCATTAAGTGCCGCAGCTTCGCCTCCAGCCGGTGCCAAAATCCAGGTTCCCTCTCCCCCAGGGCCTCCAGCCGCCTCCCTCTCCCCGGGATCCTCCCAGCACCTTTCAGCTCCACATTGGCTTTTACTGGCCCCGCTTTTCCCTTCAGCCCCTTTTGGTCCCAAACGTGAACCCATCACTGCGGGCGACACTCAGAGAAAGTTTGCTTCATTTAATATATACTCCACCGGTGCTATGCAAGTTACACCACAGTTTGGGGGACCTGGACTTAATTATACATACACGCCCATGTATGCTGGGAAGATAGCAGTCCAGGTATGCAAAATAGTAACTTCATGTATATGTGCCCTCTAGGGATGTTTTCTGGAAAATTGGGAATTTTCTACGAAAGGAGCTAAAATGGGGCTTCCTTGTGAGCAGAGGAAGGAGAAGAGGCGCGTGGGGCCGAGCCACGAGCAGCAGGATCAGTCCAGGATCATGAAAAGCACTAAGAGCGCAAATCTCCCTTCATTGTTGTTTGAATAAATAGCATAAAAACCCAAACAGAAAAATCTAACTGCATGCCCACCCGGGGCGAGCTGTAGCTTTGGGGCTCATGTGCAGCAATCAAGCCAACAAGCGGCTCCTATTGATGCCAGCGCACACTCACACACACACACACACGTGCTCACACACGCAGAGTATCCGAGCTAATTGGCCGGCTCTGCTATACTCTGCGCAGACAGCAGCTGCATGGGTAATGGTGTTACTATAATCAGCTGTTATAAATCTCCTGATCAGAAACAATAGGAAGTATTTAGTCAGAATAAAACGAGCTCTCTCCACCTCTGACCTGCACATGATTCCTGACACTCTGCGACTCTGACCGCAGCACCAGCCCTTATTAAAACTGCAACATGGAAAAACAAATGCTGATGTTGCGAGGCGGTGCGGTCTTGCTCCTGACGCTGCTGTGCCCTCTCACTGCCACCGCCAAATGCCTCGCAGGGTTGCTGCTGAATAATGCAATTACGGAGTCAAGTCACTGGAGAGGGAGAGCAAAAAGCAAGAGGAATGCCAGAGTTTTGATGATGCTGTGACTGCAGCAGAAGCTGCAGAGAAGGAAGAAGCCAGGCGCCTGTTCTCACCGGCGGAAACTTGGGGGAAGACGTTCACCAGCCGTTACGGGACTGCATGGGCTGAGCCTGGGCGCAGGGATAGGGCAGAACGGGATGGCCGTCGCACTGGGGCTGTTTGCAAAGGCAGCGAGTGGAACGCTGCTAAAAGAAGGCAGTGCTAATGAATGCAGAGAGAAAAGCAGGAAGGTATCAGAAGTGGAAAAGGTCACTCATACAAGACATGGTACGGCCTCACTTCATGGTGCCACTTCGACAAGGGGCTGAGCCACCCTCCACTCCCCTCCAGCGCCGAGGGGAAGCCGGCACTGCCCACCACCACTGCCCTGGGCTACAGCGGAGCCTGCACACCCCCAATTTCTGCATCTTCATCGGGTGTCCCAGAGTTCCCCGGATCACTGGTAGCACACTTGATCCTGACAAAAAATACCAGTCAGGGATCCGTAAAGCTCTGGATCCTTTCCTTCTTCGTCTCTTTACTTCCTCATGTCACGCCTGCTTTTCTGAAACAGCTCTCTAACACCAATCCTAAATCACTGTAAAAGAATGGGTGCATCTGAAGGAAGAAACTGCTGTGTTTGTTAGATATTTTACATAGCAAAATAACAAACTGCTCAGAAACATCCATGGCAGACTACGATGGCATAACACTCATGCCACTGTATGATGGTAAGACGCACGTTGGCTATCAGTGCTTATTGCCCACACGTTTTATAGCTCCCCATCCCTTGCTATTTTTCTAAATTGATTCTACTGCAAACTGCAGAGGAGTTTACCTCCTCTAGGGGCAAAAAAACCCAACCAAGAAAGCAGCACAAAACTCTAACCAGTGCAGCGGCCAGGCCTACGGTAGATATGGAGGCGAGAAGCTGAAGTGCCGCTCCGGCTTTGATGCCTTCTCCACTAGAAACCACCAAAGGCATCGTTGATCGCCCCTGCAGCTCAGGAACTGCGTATCTTCCAGCCCTTTATTAACCTGATACTGCAAGGACAGGGAGATCGCAATGAAGGATGTTGTTCTGGCAGAATTAAGGATGTTTATTCCTCCTCTGTCATCTGAGCAGCGTGTGATGCACCAGGCACGGTTATGGCCTGTTTGGAACAAAACTGTGGTGTAGAAGTTCTCAGCTGCTGTCATTGTTCATCAACTCCCTTCCTAAAAATGCACATACCAGACACAATTTTTCTTTTCTTTTTGTTCTTGAGGACCAGTAGAGGGACAGTGTAATTTGGATGCTGGGAGAGAGAACTATCTCTTAAACATGAGTTGGTGAATTAATATTTAAAATGAGTGATGGAACTAAACAGGCCAGGGACCAAACAACGCATTCCTCACGCTGCTCTCCACTACCTCCCATTTCTCTCACTTGCACCTTGCCAAGTAAGCTGGAGTCACACCAGAAATGAACTCCAACGCAATAGAGAACAAGCCAGACAGAGCAGGAACATGGCCACAAACATCACTGCAGGGTCAGGCTTGAACCTGCAAGGTCTTAGAGACAACCTTCCCATATGGATAGACCATCCCAGCAGCTAAATAATAATTAGGCCATGTTTAAATTTGCTATTTTGATACACTTTGCTATGTGATATGCTATTTTAGCAGCACTATGACATCAAAGTGGGCAAAAGCACAGGAAATTTCCAGCATCTAGGTACCACTCAAAAGTTTTCAGCTCAAAAATCCTCTAGCACATCACACAAAAGCACGTCTTCCCTACTGCAGTAGTCCATATTTTGCTTTTCTTTAATTTAAAGTTCCATCACTTCTATTATCTTCTCCCCTCGTCATTCGTTTCCCTCCAGGTTTACTTTTCCTTTTGCTGGTTGCTCTCTGTGCTGATACAGCACCTATTGTTATAAATCATTAAAGTTTGACTACACTGTTAATACTGGTATTCATGCGGAGTTGACACTTTAATAGCATCCACATGCAGAGATGCGGCATAGAGATTTCCTAATGGTTTGCGTTACCTTTGTTAACATGATTGCTCCTCATTTAACTACAAACCTTGAGACGTTTGCCAGTGTGGAGCTCCTGTCATTAGGTGGAGCAATATCAATATTTCAGCGCGCTGAATTACATGCCCAAAGTTCAGTGAAACTAGCTAATATCTACCCAAACTCTGCCATCCATCACGACACACACATGTTTACCTCGGACCTCCGATTCCAGCCACTTTATTGACTCCTTCCTAAAAAGTTATTTTTGTCATGGTGACAATAAAATGCTTCACACCAGTGGGGTTACCGGATATTGCTTGCTGAGCAGCTATTGCCTGTCTAATGGATCACTTTCTTCTCCCCTGCTTTCCCCCAGCCACTTGTGACACAGCCTGTGTTTCATCCTGATTTAGCACGCAACATTTTTACATGGAGGAGTGCTATTTCAAATATATGTGTTCATCAGCCTACAAACCAGTGCCATGCTTACCTCTGGGCATCCCAACAACACAAGCAAACGACAGCCAGCAACTGTGTGTCAGCCCCAATCGGTACAAGCCTGGCCCTGCTCTAGGTGGGCAAAACTGAAGAAGAAACACCCAAATTCGGCCGTTCCTCTGCGCACACGGGACCTCGCTCAAGCCTTGTTCAGGCAGCACATTCAAGGGGCTCCCTTTTATTAATAGTGGTATGGGACAGACACAGAAGGAAAAAAGCTCCTTCTTAAAATCTTGGCAATTCCATAATGTTATTCTTATCTTCCAGCAATCCCACTCATTTCCAATGGCAGACACCAGGTTGGGTGTGTGGCAGCAGATCGCAGATCTTCACACGTGAGGTCCCACGTCCGTGCAAAGACAGCTACAGCAGGTTTACCTTACCTAGTGATCTGAGACATTACTTTAATGTAGACATCTGAGACATCTGACCGTTACTTTAAAGACAGCCATTATCCGGTTCAGCTTTAAATGATCAAGGCAATAGATCTTCAACAATTTTACATTAGGAAATGATTCTACAATCCCATTTATCTCATCACATGGGAAACTCTCTGGGTATCAGCCTGAAATCACCTGCTTCCTATACCTTACTTGTAGCATTGCCAGCATTTCTTTTCTCTCCTCGTTGATTTTGAAACTCTTTAGAGATCTTGCCCTCTTTGTAAGTTGGGAAGCAACACATAGGAAAGTTGCATTGGCTTCAGAAGATCCTCATCACAGCCAGACAGTGCTCTCAAAGCCGGCACATTTCTACAGGACACTTAAAACACCCAAAAAGCCATGGCTTTCCTGGATGATGCCATTGCAATGAATAGTCGTGATAAGCTCCAGAAACCACAAATGCCATGCTTTCTCCCTAATACGATCCTTTCTCTGCACAAGCCCAGTGGTAACCTCAATCCATTATGGCTAAAGGGCAGATATCTATCTGCTGCACAAACACAGCTTACCAGTGCATTTGCTCGAGATTGATTCTTCCACTGGGGGAATAACTGCCTTAATTTTTAATTTATTTATTTAGCCTTCACAGTTTTAGTAAAGAGGCTTCATCGCTGGGCTTAGAGGGTAAGGAGCAGGAGCGCAGCAGCTGCTTGCTATTCCTCTCGTGTCTCAGCAAACGTCTTTGGAAAGGTGTGCTTTGCTAACGGGACTCTGCACTGCCTCTGCACAGCAAGGTGTGGTGGAGAGAGAGGGGAGAATTATTACCAGGATAAATGAAGGCGGCAAAGTTAAGCGACTTGCTTTTGGTGCAGGCCACTGTCAGCATCACGGTCGTGATCAAAACAGCGAGGTTCCTCCACTCCCGTTACGCATTTGGGGAGCAGAGATTGGGATGTGCCGATTTCCCATCCACTTCACCGCACAATCATGCAAGCGGACGGCTTTGCAAAGAGCCCGCTGTGTCCTGTCCTGCTCTTTGGGGAAAATCTGGAGAAGAAAAGGAGCTGGTGGATGTCAATCACCCTTCAAAATCTGTCCCCGTCCCAGGCGCTCTTTAGAACCTGATCCAAAGTAGTAACAGCAGAAAACAGAGAATGTGTGAGCAGGTTTTGAATGTGTCTTCTTCCTTTCTTTCCATTGTTTAGTGTTTATTGCCTTCAGAATTCAGCTACAAAAGTGCATTCATCTTAGCCAGAAAAGAGAAACATATTCTCCTCATAACATGTTGTTCTCAGAAGAAAATGAACTATATCCTGACTGTCAGGTAGCAATGAAGCTCAGAAACTAAGATACAGACTTAGCCAAAAAGGAGGAGGTTTTGCAGTTATCAGCAGCATCAGCCTGTGTCAGAGGGAATTTGATATAAAAAAGAAAGTAATATTCAGATTTGGTTTAGAGAATCTGAATGTAACATAGACACAGCCAACGAAAAATCGAAACTTGCCCCCTACCTAATCCTGCCACCGTTGCTCAGGGTTTCTTCTGGAGCTTCCCGTCCCAGCTGAAGAAGGTTGGCTTTTAGCCACAATCTTTGAAGGTGCCTCCAGAAGCTCCGTGGGGAATTTGAGGCTCTTAACTTCCTTCTAGACAGCCCAACATTATGGTAACGCTTCCAGCTCAACCTTTGAGGTTTGGGCTTGGGAGCAATTGCTCCATATTCTTTTAATCCAAGGTGAACATACGGATTTAGGCTGGGAAGGGCCTGCGGAGGTCCTTTGGTCCAACCTTTGCTCAGGGCATGGGTGAGGCCAGGCAAAGGGACACGGTCGGCTCGCTGAGCACCACGATGCTACTTGGGCAAGAGCAGTCCAAGGAGTCTTCTGCACCTTCTGGTTGGAAGGACAATGGTGAAAATGAAAACAGTGTGAAGAGGCTGGATGGAGCAGGAAGGTCCAAAGCCTTAAAAAACAACTTCAGCAACAGTGTGTACCCTTCTGAAAGTGCCCATGCTGTCATGTCCAAGTTGTCATGCTCATGTTGTCACCTCTAAGCCAGCTGAGCCCCATGAACCCCTCTGATGCCTTTTTTAACATGCACAGATCCTAAGTTGCAAAACCAACCTCTCCACACAAAAAAGCCTAACAAGGACATTTCTCAAGCCTATTATGGGCAAATTTGGCTTTTGGAGTCACTGTTTTCTGGGGGTTTTTTTCACAGGCAAAGGTATTTGAAGTTCAACTTGTGTTTGTAGCAGGGCCGTACATTATGATTACTTAAACATCTGTTATTTAAATATATCCATTAATGCTATCTGTGCAAATTAATACTACCTTTTATTATGTTCTGAGGAGACATTTTATATACTCATTATGTTTTTCAAATTTCAATAAAAAAATAGAAGTAGGGGAATAGAAGATGGAAAAGCTCAATATAATCTGCATTTGTATGTATTTATTGTGAATTTAAACTAACTTTCCTCTGGGTCTTAAGGGACTTCATGTTGATACCATAAAGTAGCTAAGTCAAAATACCCGAAAAATTTAGGGTTTGGGCCTTAATACAATACAGACATATCTCCCTTAGCTGGCAAATATCTTTCTGACCTTCATTAATGGCCATAAGTGGTTTTTTTACTGCAGTGATTTAATCTCTTCGTGGTCTGCAGAACTGTTAATGAATGGAGGCTGTGGGAAGGAGCCACCTCCACTGAAATGTGCTGCTATCTCAGGCACCTCTCGAGGTATTTGAAGTATATCAGGACCCACACTGATAATATAAGCTGCCCTGACGCACGGTATTATTTCCACTGGCAGAAAAAAGAAAGAATGAGAATCCAGTGATGCTGCTCTCAAATCTGGCAACACATTTAACAGCCATCTCTACAGCTCTCGGCTTGTTTTGTTTCTTCTCCGAGCACGTGCTCACAGACCACAGGGAGAGAACGGCGTAACGGAGCCAGCGAGAGGTTCATTTGCAGCACAGGGTTGCTCCTCTGCATCATACGGATTTATTGCTTGCATTGTGTTACCAGCAAGTGACCCTGGCCCACGCAGGTCCCCACACAGAAGGGGGACCCACCCCACTGCATGCAACTTCTGCATGGGTCTTCTACGCGGACTTTGAGGGATCAATCCAGCAAATTTAGCAGGGAACCAAGTGGTCTCCTCTAACATTCAGCCACGATTATTCAATCTCTTCTCAAGTTCCCAGCCGTCCTCCCCATGCACTACCCAAATTCCTACGTCCACCTCCGGATCAGAGGGAGTTGGTGAGCCACCAGGCTGATGCCCAGGAGGTAGGTCGGTGGCACGGCACCAGGGACGCGTGCAGGTCCATGCCCAACCGTAGCTCTGTGTCCCACCACCACTGGGACCTGACACCTTTGACGATGGCTTCAGCTGCCCTGCAAGCTCTTCAGCGAGGGATAAGATGACATCTATTGATAGGGACGCCCATCCTTCGTGACAGCCATGAGCCCCACTAATCACCGAGTTATTCCAGTGCACAAGAGATGCAGCTTTGCGATGGCCACAGCTCTCTGCAGCAGCTTCCCCATCCCACATCTCAGCTGCTTCAGCACTGTCTGAGGTTTGAAGAAACAGTGCTGAAAAGAAAGTCCAGCTATGGACACCACATACTAAAATACTATTTAAAAATAACTAGGGACCCTTTCCTGCTTTTCAAATTAGTACCCTGATTCCAGCGGCCTGGCCAAGATAACAATGGCAAGGTACACTGTGATTTTTTTATTGATCTCAGTATGTTCTCTAATGGGAGGTTTATCATCAATTCTCTTCATTTAAGTCTGAGCACACAAAGCCTATTTGGTTCTAGGGGGAAAAAAGGGGTTCGAGAAAAGCCTTTAGTTTCTCCTGTGTCCCAGAAAGAGTTTCAGCAGTATAGAGAGAGAGGCACTTTGTAGGAACCCCGACTCGCAGACCTGTTGGGCAGAGGAATCAAACCATTTCTCGTTTACTTCCACAAATAAGTTGGCTGAAGCAATGAAAATAGAATAAATAGCACAAATGCATCACTAGTAACCTGCAGCAGGCAATATATGAACATGACAGAGTATAACTCATTCATCATGCTCTTTAGTTAGTAGCGACCATGTACATTTCCATTTATCCACTGTTTAATTATGCACAGCAGCTCCTTTCCCATATATAGACATACCAAACGCAGCCATTCATCATTTCTATAGTTTATGTCTTATTCCATTTCAGCTCTCTCTTGTCTTTACTAGAGTTTAAATAGGAGCTTTTGTTCATGCGTCCAACCCTCTCTCTTTTTTTTTTCCTTACAAAAAGGAGCCACCTGCCCCCCCAGACGCAGCACATGTGTGTCCTCTCGTCCATCCCCTAGTCCATACACGTCCATCCCACATCTGGCTGTCCCACATCTGGCTGCTGCTGAAACCAGGGGGGAATTTTGTCATGTGCTTCACGGAGCAACAGGATGGGAATTGGAGTCTCTGAAGGAAAAGAGGTGAGGGAGGTAGATTTCCCAAGGATTTTACCCTTGGGGAAGAGTCCTCAGTCATCTGCCATGGTCTTACTTCCCCGGGGAAGAAAAGGGGAAAGCCAAGGGCACGTCCCCGCGCTCCCAGCATCCTTTCGGCCAGTGAGGCAGGTCGCCTCTCCTCCCCAGGCATGCACCTACTCCCCCAACACTTTCTTTCCATTGTGCTCCCTTTCACTCCTCCTCCCCCACCATCTCGTTTTCTGTCTCTCTCTGTCCCACACCTCCCCCACGTTCTTCTGGGTCTATTCTCCTCCCGGTATATAACTCACATTAATGTCAATTGGAGTTATACACGCGTACGAAGGGGAGAATGGACCTCTTGGAGCGGAGCTAATTAAGCTCTTCTTTAGAAGTCAGAGCCTGTAATCTTGCAGACATCAGTAGCCTGCTGTCAATCAAGGTGCATCCTGGGCTGCCTGAGCTTCGTGCCTACCTGTTCGCTTCTGGGTTTCCGACAATTACTGATGGGCTGCGATGGGGGCGGGGAGGGCAGCAGCCACGCTGGATTCTGCCTCAGCTCCAGCAAAGCCTTAAAGCAGCCCCTTGAATGGACTCTGGTTTTTGAAAATGCCTTGAATATGCATATTGCTGGCTAAATTCTGACTCCAATCAAATCTGTGTAACTCCTCCAGAGCCAGTGAACTGCATATATTGAAGGGACCAATTTGCCTCTAACTCTCTAGAAACTTTACTTCCTGCTAGCAGGCATCAGAAGATAACATCGCCTTTAAAAAGCCATCTCAGTATAAGCAGAAGAGGCTCTACCAAGATGCTTGCTATTCAATTCAAGTTCAATTTATTTCCTCTCCATTTACCAACAGCCAGCCCCGCCCACAAACCTCCCCACTAACAAGCTGCCACTGCCTCTACCCACGCTGAGCAAAGCCACGCTGGGCTGGGACACCAACGGGACCCTTCCTCCCGCCACCACCCATGGTACCTGAGCCCTGTGCTCTTCTCCATCAGTCTGAGCCCTGGCACAGACAGTCCCTTTCAAGCCCCGGTGTCAGAGTCAGAGCTGTTCAACAGAAACCCCTTGCCCAGGCAGGCAGCTCCTCTCCCAGCTGCACGCGGGTTCGCTCCCCAAGAGACCGGCACTGCTTTCTTGGTGTCCTCCTCCAATCCCAGCTTACACAACAGCTCAGTCTTCCAGTAAGTCTGAATGCCTCTGTAATTTCCAAACTGCAGGAAATAATGGATTTTCCATTTCATTCTGTATAAGTACTTAACGACACAACTTGAACACAGGGAAATCCCTTTGAAATGCCTGGATTCACCTTTGAAAGATCATCTACCAACTTGGCACAGTGGACACCATCACCACTCTTACTCTATGTCACCTTCTCTCCACCAGCTGCAAGGTCCATACAGTTGTGCCTTCAATTTTACAACATTTTATACATTTTTGTCCCAAATTCCCTCTCAGTTACACCATAAAACCAAAGCACCATCAGAGGCATGAACCACCCTGCAGCAATGCACCAAGCCACAGGAACCGGCTGTCACCAGCGCCCTGAAAAACCTCTGCAGCTCCTGCCACCGCCAACAAGTTTCCGATCAGGAACCACAACGTCTGATGCACCACAAGACACTGGACTGAACAACCACACCAGCTTTTTCTAGCCTCATATTCGATGAAGCCTAACTAAAAAATACAAAAATTCAGCTGTAAAATCATTTAGTAACAAGCTGAAAAGAAGATCACATTGAATACCAAGTAAGGGGAAGGAATTATTTTAGAAGTTATAAAATATCCCTTTGGTGATTAACCCAAAGTAATCCTGAAGGAAATGCACTGTGGTTTGCAATGATCTGTAAATAGTCTGTTTTCATTTGTACTTTTTATGGATATAAAAACGTCAGTATTTAAATCTCAGCTGTGAAGTGAAGGGCATAAATATTATATCAGATATAGATTCTATTTAAATACAACTTTAGGAAAGGTGAAGGTCCAAGTGAAGTCCCTGCGGCTTAGAATAGAAATACAAGAATTTAAAACACGTGACTGTCTCTTATACCAAAAGGCCCACTCAAGCTGTGAAAACACTGGTGCCCCCTTCCCTAAGGCTTTTACTGCGTTTCATTCTTCTCCCTACAGGGTACAGCACCGCTGTCTAGCTTTGTGTGATATTTTAGATGGAAATTTAGAATGGAAAATAACCTAACGGCCTAAATTCACCGAAGTGAAATTGGGAGAAAATCCACTGAGTTCAATTAATTGGTTCATTTTCACTGGCTCCAGATTTGTCACTTTGATTAAACTGCATGTTCAGTAGGCAGGTGGCTTGTGGGAACATGGATATCAGGTAATATGAGTTATTTCCCTTAGTGTCGAATGAAGTCCAAAATACCAACAGAAAATTCAACCCAGACTCACATTGCCCCCACTCTGGTATCAGCTGATTAAAAGCAATACAAATTCTCGGTAACAGCCTGTATCAGTCCAGAGTCCCCAAAATAGGTCCCAGCTCCTCTAGGAAGAAACAATGGGCTCTAGCGAGGAGGTAGCATGGGGACTGGTGCCTGCAGAAGTGAGGAGGGAGTGAAGGGTCCCTGGGTCTCCTGAACCATCCTGGAGAATTGAACTCAAGGACTACATTACCATCAGCCAGAAACTCCCCTTCCCTTCCAGAAACCGCACTCTTTTGGCAAAAAGACTTGATGTTTCAGCTGTCACAACTCATGGGGTGTGAGACTCTGTCCGTGGGGTAGGAATGGGGATGCAAGAAATCCCGCTATGTCAGTTACCATCCATTTTATTTTATGGCCCGATTTACTACCAAAAATCCACTTTCTATGCAGGTTTTCGCTTGACCCAAGTTGTACATAGGAGATGGATGCCAAGGAGCCCCAGACACTCAGCTCCCCAGATGCTCAGTCCCAGGCACAAGGGAAGAGACAGGGAAGGGGAGCTTCTGCCCCAGGGGATCTTGGAAAAGTCCCCTTTTCCCCCAGACTTGCAGGAGTGGCTGGTAAATCAGAGTGCTGGCCAAGCTCGCCTCCGAGGGCTTCATTCACTTGTCAAGTTCTCAGCTAAAACTCTCCAGCCTCTTCTCAAAATCTTACGTGTATAGCCCCAAGCTACAGTCTTGAAAACAGCAAGAGTGATTGTGCTTTTTCATTTACAGTGATGCTGTGAAATTAATTTCATTATAAAGGGCTTTGTTATCCCTAGACGCAAGACAACACAGAAGTGCTAGGCAAATAAATATGATTTCTTGACAATTGCCAGGATTTCATCTGCAGTTATTAGCCAAAGAGACTTGATTTCAGTGTTACTCACTAAGGTTTGGGTTTGGGTGGTTTTTTTAATTCACTGCCTGGTACTTTGCAAAAGACATCTGGTATGGGATCCTGCAATGATCTCCAACAGCACAGAAAATGCTCAACAGCTAATTAATTTCTGCTTTTAGATCAATCAAAAATCCTGCTATCCAGTACACATTTGTAGACGTGTTCCTGTGTGGCCCAGGCACCATCAGGGACCAGAGCTGGGGTGCAGCCCCTCACCACAGGCTGAGCACCCGTGGGGGGCTGTCAGTGGACCCAGGCAGCATCTCCCTGGGTCTGGGCAGGGGTGCTGGGTTCCCAGCACCGCAGAGGGGAGCCTGGCTCTGCTGGGCTCTGCAGGGACTGCCACGGGGGGACAACGGAGACCCAGCTAAACCCCCCGGTCACGCAGGCAGCAGTGGGCAGCTCTTTAGAGCAGGGAAAGGGAAGCGGAGACATGCTCTGCTGCACTTCTGTTAGTCTCTCCTGAAGAGGGGGAGTGAGGATGCTCACCCACCTCATTTATCAATGTCAGTTACACCTACACGATTTAATATAGACATAACAAAACAGGGGTGTACACAATAGCTTTTACCTAATATTAATATCTGCTATTAGTATCTGTTGCTTATACCTGTGACTGAATTTGTATCTCTCTACATACCAGTACAACCCTTCCTCTTTCTGTTCTTCAGCGGGAGCCCAACCCGCCAAAATTACAACAGTAACTTAAAATTCATAAACTTGAAAGCTAGGTTGTTAGGGATTTGGGGGTTTTCTGCTGAATTTAAAGCCCTATTGTCCCAAAAATGCAGGTCAGGAAATGAATTCCTGTGAGAGAATAACACTGTGTAGGATACAAGAGCCTTGTATCCAGGATGAGTAATACTGAATATGTGAAATTATGTTGTCGATACTAAAAAAACCTTTATTACAAGATTGGATATAATATTAGAGCTTTGGCAGCAAAATCCTTCTACAGTTAATTCTACTCAGAAAAAATTGCATTAAAACTTTATTTAATTTTTTTAAGCCCAAGATACGGAGATCATCACTGAACACTTGTTCAGTTAATACAATGCTTGAAGATGAAATGACAGAAGTGCTGTAACTAATTAAACTCTAAAATTTTGTAACATGAGCCAAATTCAACTCCTCCATCATTTGCTTTATTCATTACCACATCTTGGACAAAAAAATACTCTAGGTTTCTGGAAATACTTTTAACACTCTTATGGGCTCTGGTATTATTCTGACCTTTCTGCAGTAACTGACTGCGTTATACATTTATTCACACAAATCAGACTTTGGTACCTATGTCCCTCTGATAGTAACCCAGTATCTAAAAATCTCCCCATGGTTCCTTATCTCTCTATAGATAACTATAAGCGTGTAATTGTGTGTGTGTATGTATATGTGGTTTTATCTACACCTATTTATCTGTACCAAAATATCTCTGAATCAAATATAAAGTTCAAAAAAAATACTTTTAACCAAGCTTCTCATAAATGCAATCATCTAAGTGCCACACAGGGTCTGGCAGGCACTGACGAGTACCAGAGTGCTAATTCTGAGCACCTCCGTTCGCAAACAGAGGCCAGTGACCTTAGCTCAGGAGAAAATCAAATTACAAGGGGAAAAACCATCCTTTCTGCCTTCCAGCCCCTTGGTGAAATTAGCTTTTCTAAGTAAGGGGACATTTTGTTGCCTAACCTTTCCAACTCAAATCGGATGCGACTTCAGAAACCCTTCAGGGCACAGAGAAGCCCCAGCCGTCAATAGGAGCAATTTGTTAAGGTGGAAGATGCTCCAAGGGCCATGGACCCCAGGGGAAGGGATTCCCCCAAACAGGCTGTCTGCACTCCCCATTATGGACCTGATGGTTCATCTCTGGCTCTCAGCAAAGTCACTTACTGGTTTTCTACTGTAGGAATAGTTCCTGAGGGTCACTTCACCAAACCAGCGCCCGGCACACGCAGGTCCCAGCCGGGACTTGCCAACAACTTTCTCCGCTGCTGGTTTTACCACAGGGAATGGAGTCGTGTGATTTTTCCTGAGCAAAATTAAAATCTCCTCCTCTTCTGTCCTCAAACAAATCTTTTTATCTAAGACAAAGCAAAAGGGCCTGGATATACAGAGAAGGACAGAGGTACCCGAGAGAACCAAAAGCTTCGGCTCATGAACAAAATTAGCGCACCTCGGCAGTGCAGTAAATAGGCTTTCTTGCCGTGAGATCACACATTGGAAGGATAAATGTTCAGCCATAATAAGCTGATGTGTTATACAACAACTACTAATAAAATTGCACCCAAAGCTTATTCATAAATCCTCTGGAAAGTACTTATGAAAATTGTAGGGGCCAAATCCTGCCGTTCTTGTCAGAAAATATGTCCCCTTGAAGCCACGTGAGCTCTGAGTGACTGAGCTGTGCAGATCTTGGTCTCTGTTGCCTGCAAACTAACGATTCCTGTCTGAATCTATCCCAGCTATTGATTTCTAGTCTCCACACCCGCCTGTCCATCACTGCAATCAAGGTCCTGCTTAGGGGAGAGCAATTTATCGCTAAACTCTCATAAGACAAGTGACACAAATTTAGGATCCTCATATACTTTCCCCATCACTCAGTGAATAATATTGAATTGATTCGGATAGGTTTTCTTTTATCATTCTTAGCTTACTGTCATTTTGTCCTCTGTGATTTCCACGCTGCCCCATGACATAAAGCTCAAAGTCATAAGATATGCAGTGCTTGTTGCTAAAGCTAACACTGTCACCTGCGTTATACAAGTTGCTTGTCCCTCTGATTTTTCACTCCTAGGGAAGGTCAGTTTATAAATCCAGACATTCAGCAGTGAGATTCAATCACCTATAAAGGGCCACAGGTATGCACGACATTCACAGGGTCTATTAGGATATAGACGTTGCCTCATCCTTACCAATATGTACGTCTGTGATTCATATAGAAAACTGCATATTCTCTGCCTTGGCAATTATTCTCTGTCGGGTTCAGTTAAACAGCTTGTGAGATGTTTCACCATGACCTTATGGTTCACCCAGCACTGGGCACCAGCGGAGGTGCCTGCTTACCAGCCCTGCCCCTCCTGCTCTTCTGCTGCTAACGGAGAGCAAAGAGCCCCTTCGGAGCGGCCATCAGATCATTAGTGAGTCCTGGTGCGGTCCGTCTTCCTTCACCAACCACTTAGGAGGCAGAAGAGGGTCTGCCAGGGAAATTCCGTCCCTCTAATTTGGTCTCTAGCACACATCTGAATGTTGGTGCCTACTGAAGCAGTCAGCAGCCTGAAGCCTTTCAAGACCTCCCAGGGCCAGCCTGCCTGCCTAGCTCATGGCACTAACTTGACAGACAGGATTTTCCTCTGGAGGTCTTTAAAATAACCTCATTTTCTCCAGTGACTAAAGAGGGAGCTTAGGCATTTGCTTTCAAAGGATTGTTTCTTTGGGCACCTAGTATTCAGGGGTAAGTCAAATACCCGAGCGAGGCAGACGGGCTCCATCTCGGTGTTCCCGCAGCAGGTAGACACCACAAGCTAGGCTGGATGACTCCGGGCCATCATAACCTGTGTATAAGGACAGCGTACACTGAAAGAAATGATGCTCACAAAAAAATGAAGCCATTCCCCGATGTGCATGGGGCAGTCCTCCCCCTCCACATCCCCACGGGTGAAGGCAGAAGGCAACTGGAGCAGAGTACGAGGGTGGGGGAACACCCAGTACCTGTGTCCTTAAATAGTGTCTCATCCATGTCATCTAGCTAAGGCATAACTTTGCAAGAGACAGCAGCAAATACTCATGAGAAAAATAAAGTGGGAATAATTACATGCACTTATTTATTATGCTGATTGATTTACTGAAATATATTACTTCTGTGTTCTGGCTTCAAGGACAAGTCTTTTTTAAAACAATAACAAAAATGAAAAAAAAGCCAAAGCATTCCAGTAAACTGAGGGACAATGTTCAAAAGCCTCCTCAATCTTTCCAAGAATATAAAAATCTCCCACAGTTAAGCCCCATGGATGCAACCTTCCCTTCCCAAAACAGCCCTCAGACCAACAGAAAACCAACAGCTGGATCAAGAAATCCACACAAACAAACAAGCGATTGGTATCTGTCCAGCTCAGGTACGAGAAGCCAAACACTGATCTCCCTTCCAAAACCTGAACCTTTCCCATTCTTGGAAGCAAACCCAAAGCAATTTCTCCTTGAAAAATTATTAGATCTATTTTACCACACAAGCCCCTTAGAGGTTCCTTTCCCCAGATCTCTCTACCACACACTAAGGACTCTTCGCTTCTGACCATCAATAAACAGGGAACTTCTGGGAAAATAATCCTGTCGGTGGGAAAATATTTTTCACATTTCGAAAGAGCGCAGGTAAATCAGGGTAATAACAGGATTTATGCTGCAGTAAAGCACTGAAAAAGCTTCACAGCTCCCCGCAACAGCACAAATAATTCAGCCTCTGGGCTGGCCCAGCATTGACATTAGGAATATGATGCTCATGGTCCTCAACAAAAGGCACATCTGCCCATGCTTGCTAAACGCCCATACACTTGACGTTGTATTTATTTTAAAGATTTTGGGTTGGATTCAGCTCTTGGATAAACCATACTAGCCAACATAGCCTCCCACGACCCTGGGAGGACAGGAGGGCATGCAGCTGGCTCTCTGGTGAGATAAATGCCCTTCAGCAACACCAACCCAAGAAGCATTCTCTGCTTCTGGTAGTGTCCAGTACCACACACAACGTCCGTCATCTTACCTCTGCTCCAAAGGCACATCCTTCCCTACCTCTAATCATCAGAGACAGCACTGCTAGAAAATGCATCCTGATTTTCATTTGCAAAATCTACCGCTCCTCTAGAAATCCTTTCCCTGCATGGACAAACAGGACGTCAGTCAGTCTTGCCTTTTCATTGACTTAAACAGCATGAGGGACTGGTCATTAATTCACATCCCACCATCCCCACTCTCCCATGGAACTGGTCATTCCTGGAAGTCATACTCCAAACTTTTTGCTGCTTAGTTTGTTATTTAGGCATCAGACATTTGTATGAGCATCCATCAAACATTTGATCTCTGAGCTTGGAGTCACAGCACAGCCCTGAGCTCATCTATCATGGCAGCCCAGCATGCACACAGCTGCAGATTCAAAGCAGGTCTCTTAAAAAACATCATGTTTTGGCTTCTTGCGGAGAGTGATTAATTTTTAGAACAAAATTTGAATACAATCTTTTCAATCTATTTGCAGTTACCAGAAATTGAAACAAGAGACAAACAGCTTTGAGCACTTATTTTCAGCTGGGTGTTAACCAGAAAAACTTCCAACTAACTGAAACCCAAAGTTTCAATTAAGAAATCCGAAATATGACTTTCAAGTACTCAAAAGCCCACAAATCTTAAGAATCCAACTTATTCTACTGAAAAGAAATACACAGGTGTTATGTATATTTGGAAATCCAGTGCCATATGGAGTGCATATACGCATGAGCACATGTATGTGTGGGGTGGTGGAGAGAAAGGTTCTGTCATTGAGATCTCTTAGTAGAGATGTGCGAATAATTGCTTTTTGGGTCAGTGAATGCAAACACAAACATTAGGTTGACAAAGATGGTTTTGCACAAAAAGGAAAAAAAAAAATCAACAGTGAAATATGCAGACGATGTATTTTTTCCAGCTGAAACTATTCACAAGTTTTCCTCGAATTTGACCTGAAAGTGTATGTGTATGTGCTTTAACGAGTGGAAATACAAGGGTGCGAGGGACTGTATTTAAGAATGGGGGAGTTACAGTTTCAGTGTAACATGCCTAGCTGTTCCCTGTTATTCTGCCCTGTACAATGCCTACACTGTGCGATGTACATACACATATTCACACCCATTTCTACTGTATTAACACAAGGGTATCCCTCCTCATTTAGGCAGTGCTCCTCTAACCTGCCTGGCCGATCCACGTATTTCCATTCCATAGGCAGTGTCCTCATGCTTTGCAATTTGCCTTGTTTCTCACCATTTTGCCTCACTTCTCACTTCACTAGCTTCCTATAAATTGGTTCTTTCATGTTAAAAATTACTGCTGTTGCATTTAATTTGGACATCCAACTCTCTTTTCCAGTTTCCCTCTGACTTTCTTCTTTATGCAATTCTCTCCCTTTCTTCTGAGCATCTCGTGCAACAACTCACTCAGAAATAACTGCCCCGGTAAGTTTTTCTGGAGGAGCTTTCACCGCTACCTGCCGCCACAATCAGATTATATAGGATCCGCCCAATTAACGCCATCTCAGATAAATGCTACAGGATTGACCCAATTTTAGAGCTGAAGAAAGATGAATCAAGGAAAAGCGAAACACTTGCTGCAAAGTGAGCGGCAGAGCCCGAGCAGAACCACCACCTCCTGCCCACCTCCACGGGGTGGAAAATACTGCTGCTGGCAAATCTATCCCACAAGCGCATACAGAGGCTGACTAAATCCGCCTTTCCTTCTTCTGTGGGTTTTTCTGTCCAAGTGCTTTTGGCCTTAAAAGAAATGAAGAGTATATGCAAGAAGAGGTGTTTTACAGTAAACGGAGACTGTTTATAGTGCAGTATTTGCTGTTCTGCTATTTTTTTCCCTGGAGAAAAGGAACATAAATAACACGAAAAGTCATCCTGGGGCAGAACCAGCGTGAGCGACCATGCTCTGTTCTTCAGAGCCCCAACATGCTCCTGCCTTTCATACAATGCAAAAGCCATCAAAGCACCCAAGTCACCAAATGCAGAAGAGGCCTTGACACCAAAACACCCGTAGCCTTCCTGCTTTATTCAGTAACAAAGCAGGGAAGTCTCTGCTCTATTTCCACCCAGCCCAGTTTACCGGCATAAACATCGTGCTTCTTCAGCCCTGTGAGTCCAGTCTGCCCAGGGCACATCTTCACCATGTCTGCTGCATGGTGCTTCTGGTCACCCAGGCATATGGCTGAGCAAGATGGGGATTAACCAACCAGGTCTGACTGCATTTAATTTCTAATACAAACAGCCCAGTGGGAGCCGCAGCAAATCCTCCGTGTGAGGGGGAAGGAAGACATCATTGCTCTCGATTAGAGACAACAAGAGCTGGCAGAATTTTTTTACTGTGCTCTGGCTGGCCCTGGACAGGATCATGTTGTCCTGTTTTTTAAAAGAGTTAAAAATGTCTTGTTTTAAGGATTTTGGATACTGCTCTTATGATGATTAACTTTAAAAAGTTGCACAACAAATGTCTGACTCATCTCATTATTAAATAAACCACTGGTGTTGGCGGTGGGCCAGCAACAGCACGTACCAAATGCAGGTCTTCTGCAAAGCAGAGGACAAGCAAGAACTGGAAGCCCAGCTCTGTTCTGATGCTGATACTACATTAAAACAGCCCCTTCACTGGGACAGGAGCACTGCAGGGAATGATGCTGTTCCCACTCTTCTCCAATACAGACACATCTGGTAGCACCCGAAGTCTCGGAGTCCGGCTTGGTGTCTCGATTTTGGGTCTCCTTCTATTTCCCAAGATGCATACAGACATTGCTGCCTCTCCTTGAGTGGCTCTTCATAACCATCTATGGGTCTGAAACACCCCATTTCCCTGGCAGTTTAACCCCTCAGTCAAATTTGATCAAAAAAGAGCCTCTGAGCTCAACGGTTAAGATGAAACCTATCTGGACAATGTGGTCTCCACTTACTTGAGGTTCTTTCAAGAAAGAAGTCAAAGAAGTCAAAAGACTTTTCACCATTCTTGGAAAGATCCCAGCACATCGAGGGGGCTTCATGCCAAGAGAGGATATTTTCTAGAGGTTTGGTCACAGCAGACATTCAACCGTAGCTTTCCTGTCCTTTGACTTCACAAAGTGACAAAATAAAGGAAGAGAAATCCGCAGTTACAGAAGGTGATGTCATGTACCTTTACTCTGATATTGATTACCCATTTACAGTACCTTCACTTTAAAATAATGAGCAACCCAGAAATAGAAACATAACCAATCAATTATTCTGTCCTTCTAATTACTCAAAGCCAAATCTGGTGGAAACACTGACTTGCACACCAGCTTCTATGGCGTAAGAAAGCCCCTTTAGATCCTCATGAAGAAGTGAGAAGACACAACATTGCAAATTTTACTTTACCGCGACATAAGCCTGAACAGCAGCCGGCATCCCTGACCGCGGCACGGTCATCAGCTAACCACACACTGGCACTCCTACAGCTCGCGTGCTGTAAAGGGACGTTTACTGAAGCTTTTATACCTGTGCAGGATTTGGGTTGTGCAGAATGGGATTTAAGCAACTGCTTATTTTGTTCACGAACAAGAGAGATTTTCTGTCTTTGTTTCACCTTGTAAGTGCCAGAACTTCAGGCTGTTGAACTACTTAAGAAGTCCAAACTCAATGTTAAGTGCTTGAAAACCTGGCCCCGCTGTTGTGCAAACCAAAAGCAATGAGAGTGCTGCTCGGCTGCAGCCGTGTTGGCACCCTCACAGTTACAGGACAGTATAATGGGAAAACATTTTAATCTTACAGCGATTCCACGGTCAGGCTGAATATTAACCAGCATGTTCATATAACACACTAAGCCCACCCGTCACCAATTTCAATCTGGAAAATACTGAATGTCTACAATCAAATATTCTTGTGAGACAGGCATTTCCATCACAAAATATGGGAGTCAAATTACACATGTAAAGCTCAGGCTTAATGCATTACAAATCAGTATTTCTCTTTCTACTCTCCACATTTACCTTCTTTGCTCACATAAAGCCCATCACCTCATGAAACACAGGTGTGAGAAAATTATTCTGATTTCTACAAAAAGTCAGCTGGAATCAAATTCTATCAAATAGAATAAATCCATGATAGACAGAAGCTGAAATCTCTGCAAGTGTCTCTCAAGCCTAAAGCCCCGATCCTAATCCCAAATTCAACCTTGGCTGAGATCACTGGCGTGACAGGGATTCATCACGGTGCAGAATTTATGCCTCGTGCACCTGATTCCCGTCCCAGCATTTCCACGTGTGTGACCACTTTGGGTTAAGGTGACTACTGATTTGCAGCAACAGGAAGGAACAACAGATTCTGCTTTTCCAAGGTCCTTTTTCCAGCCTGTGCCCAAAGTCCGTTCCAACACGGGAAACCTCAAAACATCAGCAGCTTTTTTCCTATCACATAAGCAGCAGCTTTTACAGAGGTCCGGACTTAGAGGTGCAAGGAAAAACATTGAAAGATATTGCAAAGACAATAAAACTTGTACAGAAAAAGTTTGGCACATGTATAAACGCAAAGGGCAGTTTTTCCTTTAGAAGTCAAAGTTTACCTCACAGTAATTTCATCCCACAGCAATTTTCTAATTGTTCATTAAAACCACATTAATTGTATGTAGAATGCATAATTTATCGCTGTTTGGAAGTGAAAATAGAAAACCCCAGGGGGGCAAAAGTTGGCATGAAGTCATACTTCTGATTTATCCCTATAAAATCTGTCCCTTGGTACTGTTAATCATTATAACTTACAGAAGAAGACAATAAATTTCTACTTTAAAAAATATTTTTAATGAATCCATGCACTGATCATGAACATACAATATTGTAATAAAGCACTACATCTTTCAGTGAAAATCTGTGCATGCCTATGTTCATTACACTTAGCTCACAAAGCCATATTTTTGCATGAGTGCAAAACCAATATTCAGTATTTGTAATTCAAAAAAAAACCCCACCCAGCAACAAAAGAACAACAGAAAACCCTGCACCATCACGCTACATAGTCTCATGATTACTGTCTCCTCTTTTAATGAAGATGTAGCACACCACTTTGTAGGCCTAATTTACACTATAGATCAAAAACTATGTGAAATTTTCTAATTCTCTATGGAGGGAGGGAGACTGCCACCTCTGTGGCTTTCAATGCACCCTATTATTTCAGTTTACAAAACTAGCATCTGTGTACAGTGGCAAAAGATTGCTAGGATGTGTTTAATCTGGCATTGAACTTCTGATTCTCAGACCAAATAATATTAGGACTATTTTACTGAAACCTTCAGTTCTAGTCAAATCTTTCTACCTTGTTTTTTTTTAAATGTTAGCTCACAATCTACAGGAAAAAAGTAACACAGTAGTGCTCACTTGCAATTTTTCTTTCAGCTGTTCTAGCAAGCTGGTTTGCTTTTCTAACTATAGTCTACTAAGAACTTGCATTTTCTCTCTCACTGTAGATATATGTGCGCACACATACATTATATAAATGTATGTGCATATATGTACACATGCATATGTGTATCTATACATATACACCCACGTATACCTGAGATACAAAACCACATGCAAGTACAGCAATGCACACACAAACATGCCTACTTACATACATACAAACCCACCATATACAGAATTCAAACACCTCTGTTCACAGGACTGCATGTCATCCCCTGTCCACACGTGCACAGCACCCACAGAAGTCATCAGATGGCAAAACGCTGCCCACACACTCTGAAGGAACTGTCAAGCCCCTAACGAACACCAGGAATTAAAGCAGGATTTTGTCTAATCAGGTGCCTGGGGCATCACTCCATGAATCTCAGTGGCCATTCCTGGATAATGCCAGTGAAGCTGATCTGCCCTACCTGATTCATTCTCAGAAGAGGAATAGGTATTTTGGTACATCATTTGGTCTTAACAGAAAACAAGCATTTTTCTGAATCATTACAAGCTGTTTTAAGAGCGACATGGAGCTTCAGCATATGTCGAACAATTATGCACTTATCTATACAGTAGGCTAAGGAGTTTTTTTATTTTTTTTAAATCTGCTTAAGTGCAGAGTCATCCAAATGTCCATTTATTCCATCAGGTCATGAAAACAACTGGTTTCCTGACACACTAAATGCCAGTGTGCTGCATGCTAGGAGTATGAGAAATGGCCTGCAACGTACTCCTCGCAGGGTGAGACCACCTTCCAGGGCTGGGAGCAGCCAAACACCCCCAGTGCCTCTGTTGGCTTTGCTCTACCCGCGGCCGTCCACTGCCGACCACCCACATCAGCCCGGGACAGCTGCTAACAGCTGGAGAAAGGCAGGGTGGGAGCCGGGGCTGCACGCACCACAAGGATATGGGCACCGACAGCAATGACTCGCTCAAACACTACTTTTCCTTCAGTGATGAAGAGAAGAGAGAAAGTCTGCGTGTTTATGTTTTAATCTTCATGCACCCTCTTCATTATGATCCACGCTCACTGACTACCGCAGTAAGATTAGCAGTTAAGTCGTCTCACTTTAGACATTGGCAGGAGGAATATATCCTGGTCCAGTTCAGCAGAAAGTGTATTTCTGTTTATTTTACATTTAATTTGAATTTGTTACAAAAAGAATAAAATAAGTAAATAACCTCTTATTACAGGATACTTACACAAAGTCTTTCATTAAAAAAAAAAAGAAAATTCCCTGACTGATTCACTACCTAAAATGATGAGGGTGTCCTTCTCGAAGCAAACAGGTCACTCTCAGCAGTGTTGCAGGAATGGCTTGAAAATACTGACAGAGGAAATCACTTTTTGCTCTTTTCTAATGTGCAGGAGAGTTTGTCGACTTTCAGCTCCTTTTCTTTAGCATGATCTAGTAGACAACAAAGTTTCAAGAGGATCTGTCCTAACCCTCTGATAATAACCATTTCCTTGCCTCTGCTTCCACTTACAGATTCTTGCCTGAGGCATCCCATGCTCCAAGGCAAGCTCTGATAAAAGAGCCTTGCTGTCTGCAGTGCCTCTAATTACAGCGGCTCCATTTTCTCGTTTGCCCGTGCTCCGTGCTCTAGGTAAATGCCACCAAGGTCGCTTTGTTAATTCAATACCAAGCCCACATTAGAAATCATTTGCACAAGGCTGGAAAAGTCAGTGTCTTTTTTAATACTAATGCTAAGGTTTTCTTAATACTATACAGTCATAGAAATGAATTTCAATTACGGAGGAATAAAGGTATTTTGTGAAGGTTACCATTATCCCAAGATAAACATCAAGGCAGGTCAGACGATTCACCACCTGGAGGTGACTATTTTTCTCCACAGATTAACAGACGTTACTATGCCTTAAACAACAAGCTTCCAGGAATGTGAAGTTAAAAGAGATTATTTAGTGTATCACTCACAGCGGGGAGGTCCCAGCACGCAGGGCTCCAATTTGACCAAACGTGTAGAAGGAATGATCCCGCATGGGGCTTTGGACAGGAGGGGACAACCAGGATCATCAAGCCCACTCCACAGAAGAGCTACAGAATGGACACCCACTGCAGATAGGTCCACAGAGCTTCACCGCATGCCACGAACCCCCAAAATATTTGCAGGCACCCTTCTTAAGACCTCCTTAAAGACCAGAAACCATAACTACCGGAGGAGACGTGGGGATACTGATGTCCCTGAATGGCTCACAAGATGCTAGGAAGCCCAGCAGATCCCACTCTACGAGAGAAAACAGCCCCTAGCAATCTAGCCATTAGGGGAAAATTCCCTTCTGATCCCAAATCTGGCAGCTGTTTTAACTGTGGGTGTACGAGCAGAAGACGGCAGCTCAGCACCTGCAAGGGCTGGTGCTAACAGGACTGCAACAGCCCCTTCCCTCCACTCTTCCTTCAACCTGCCTCTTTTGTGATCATTTAAGGAGTTTTCTCCCCAAGATATCAGATGCGCATTTGTTATGTATTTAAGGATATGCACCAAACTAAAGCCCAAAGCTACAAAAAAGCCGTCATAGCATTTAGAGCTGCTGGGCTGGCTCCAGAGTCCAGCCTCCACCAGGCTTTGCAGCACACGTTGAGCACAGCACTGCCATGTGCTGTATTGTCCCACTCCCTTCTCCTCCGCTTAAATCGACTTTCTGTCATGATGAACAAAACTACCGTAGAACAAAAAAAAAGTACAAAGCATGATTTACAAGAAGGTAGGAGCAGAGGATGGGATGTGTTCATTAGCTGTAGCCCTTCTAGTCCTGACAGTTGACAATTAAGTCCTGGGCTGGAAACATTATGGTTATTCCTGAAGTACAAACTGTGAAGCAATAGTTGATACTTGCCCTCAGCTTTGTTATTTGCCTGTTGGCTTGCCATTTTTATTTCGTGCGAGGCTACCACGCATCTGCTCAGGAAGCAGAAAAATGACATTACGAGCAATGCCGAGAAGTCACCTGTTGCCGCTCAAAGGAACGCAGAGGGGTATTTTTCACCCCCTCTTCAGCTTATTAGGGCTGCGAATGCCAGGAATGTATTTCATGCAGTAACAGAGGGGCGAGGGAAAGCCTTCAGCACTTACCAGCACTTACTGTTTTAAGACTAATGACCACAAAGAAGGAATATGTTTTTTTCAGTCATAGTTTTGGGAGGCATCTGCCAAAGATTTTTGGGAAAATGTTTACCGATTATAATTTTAAAAGACCAACTTCCTCCCAGGAGTCAAATGGGCTATTCCTAGGGATGGATTTTGGAAACCGTTAGCTGCTCACATTTTTATATTACAGAGTAATGTACATGCCGTCAAGAAATGTTCTACAAAAAATAAGAAACAAATTCAGGTAAGTTGCTGACAGATTGTATACTAAGAGGCCAAATTTTCATCATACATTCACCGAATTACCTTTTAGAATCTAATTTATTGTCAGGCTAACTCTAGTCTCATTTGGAGCTTACTAGCGCTAGGATGATCAGCATTTTATGACAGCCATACGTTACAGTTGTGTCGTACCCTTTTACTACAGGAGTCTCAAAGCATTTTACCATCCTTCACAGGTGTTTGCAGTTGTTTAGCCTTAACTGTGATAAGCACATCCCCATCCTCATTTAACTTCGTGGAGAAGCAGCAATGGCACACTTAGAAGGCTGTGGCAGCGTCACAGAGCAGTTTGGGAAAATGAGATTTTAGAACTAGTATGATTGAAAACCTAATAGAAAATTAGAGAAAAACTACCTCAAAGGGGACTGGCTTCAGCATCAGGTTTACTCATGGGAAGGACCACGGGACTTTTAGCTCTACAGCTCAGCCAAGGAGAAGCACATGGAAACCTCTGCATCAGCAACCATTTAGCTGACTGAGGAAACAGGGAAAGTTAACCCCAGCTCCAGGAGTGTCTGGTTGCATTTTTTGATGTTTTTTAGTCATGCAATGACCCAGACTGACCTTATATAAAGGTTTACTTATTTCTGACACAACCCATTTACCTTCCATATGGGAACAAAGCATTTAGTGGCAAAGCCTGAAGCCCAGCAAAGGGTGATGCAGGGAAACTCCTGGCGATATAAGAGATGTCAGAAACAATCAGAACTAATGAAATAGTTATTGCTACCAGGTATTTGGCATATTAATGCACAGAGACAGATCTCATTTACTGAGACAGAGTCTGGCCATATAAATTATCGGACACTCAAATACTATCACACTCCACATTTAAGGGCCATTTGAATTGTACTCAGGTAGTTTCACTCATCTGCAATCTGAGGAATGTGTTAATAAATACAGGACTGAATCACACCATTGATTTGTAAGTGGAATTTCCCATTAAAACCTGTCAAGAGTATTACTTAAAAAAAAATTAATGGTATAATATAGCCCAGGGTTCTCCTATAACATACTCCTGACGGTATAGCTCTCTGAGTCTCACGGGTGATGGATAATCTTGTTTGCTCTGTATCGTCACTGCAGCATCTTTCTTTTGCACTTCTGCTGCAGCCAGAGATCTCGCTGCCACCAGTAGCAGTTGGTGTCCATCTCTGCTGGGCAGCAAATTAAACAACCAAGCGACAGTCTACACCTTTCTTTCCACTTCCCTGAGGAGCAATGTTTCATTTGTACGGCCAGGATCTCCAACTCAGCAAAAAAATGGAAATCCACCACTCTGGTACTGTCACTTTGGAATCTGCTCCAGTTTCTCTCTGTTTGGATTTGAGCTTGATCTCCCAAGTCTCGTGCGTTTGGTGTCTTTTGGAAAGCTAGCTAGTTTTGTTGTTATTGACTGATGCACTTGTCATTCCTGGGATGTTCTGCGAGCTCTGACATAAAAAGGAGGAGTAATATGAGTAACAACACAACACCAACAGCCCGGGCTTGGCACACACAGGGATGCCCCCTGTGGTTCTTCATCGATGGCCTCACTCCACAGTACTTCCAGAATTTGTGATAAAGACAGATTAAGCTTATGTAAGGAGCATCAGGAAATAAAAAAGAAAAAAAAGCCAGAGTATTATTTTGTTGCATCTTTGAGATTAAAACTATTTCATATTTGATTCACAAAAAACAACGAAAATGAAAACTGAAAACAATTTGCAATGAAGAGACAGTGCCAAGGGATTTGGGTGGCTCCAAGCCAGCGTGCCCATTTAAGCAGGAAACCTCCCCTCGGTCAGGATCGGAAAATTTGCTCATTAAGAGAGTCATGGCGCTGCCCCATTTGTGACTGGTTGGTTGAGCACAAAGCATTACTCACAACCTCGAGTCGCCGCTGTCCTTGCAGTGATATCATTTTCCATTGATTGTAATTGAGTTCTATTAATGATGTAATTCAATTAGACACAAATCAAGAGATAACTAATACTTTTAATAACGTAACACCAGCTTCTGACAAATTCCCTACTCAGATGGAAAAGCTTGATAGAGTTACCGGTAACCAAATATCCCCCTCTGGAGAGATGTTAACAACCCTTTTAATATCAATACACCTGCTATAGCAAAGCTATTTGGTTGCAGAGAATCAGCGTCTGTGTGAGCATATAAAGAATGCAAATGATCAACAACAAACTGGGTTAGGAGGATTTTGTTGATGTGAAGGTGTCTCCGTGGAAGTCAGTGAAGATTTATTCAGGTTGAGAATCTGGCCTAATGTACTGAAACAACCTTTCTCTCTCTTTTTATAATTGTTTAAATCATTAAAATTTGATGGATTAAAAAAATATCTGATTTATTCTCCATTACTATGGGCTTAGAGAATTGTGTGGGCAGTATGGAAATACAGCTGTTTACCCAGTTTTCTCCTGAATCTTTCATCCAGATGACCTTTATT
Organism: Fulmarus glacialis; assembly: GCF_000690835.1. NCBI lineage: Eukaryota > Metazoa > Chordata > Aves > Procellariiformes > Procellariidae > Fulmarus > Fulmarus glacialis. The sequence continues at coordinate 68,386 of NW_009209899.1, forward strand.
TCAGATTAATGAAAACAAAGAAAGAGTAATGTTTGACCGAGAGGGAGATCACAGCAAACTGCCATGTGTAACAGCCTCTGCCAGAACTGAATATATTTCTTGTAACACACACCTGATATTCCAAAGCACACAGTTGTTCTAATTTCCACAAACTGAGTTTCCCCTTACTTTTAACATCAAAAACAACCAGAGTTAGAAATCTAAAAACATAAAATGCCATGATTTTTGCAAAAAGCACTGCAGGTACAACACCCTCAGTCCTACAGCACTTTAAAATCTTATGCATTAACACCTTTTTCTAAGCATCCCTACAGGGCTCGTTTGCTGAATGTCCTATCAACCCTTGGACCATGGGTGGTATCAGCCCCTTTTGGCGTCTCTCTGTCACAGGCACAGAAAATTTCCGCGTTTATAAATCTCTGTGGACACAGAAAAAAGCCATTCTGGCACTATCCAGTGGTATGAAACTGTCTCCGTTTTGCATCCTCTTAATCACGAACGGTAGAACAAGAGCTGTCAGATCCAGTTAATTTTTTAACTCGCTTCACACTGGTTCTCACACAGGAAGACATGGTATTCATTGTCTCCAGGGAAAATAAAAAGGTCTGAAGCCCCCGTAAATAAATACATAAAAATCCCAATGTCCTTTTTAACAGCAAAGTCTAAATCTAAGACCATTAATTATTTTCACATGTATGACAGACTCCTTTTCAGTAATTCATCTAAAGCTTTTCAATCTTCTGAGCAGAAAACCACATAGGAAGCTTCCTTCCAAAGCAGAATGGGGGATCGTGGGCCTTTTTGCCAAATTTATAAATGACATGTAGGATATTAGGATAACCAGTCACACCAACAGCACGTTCAGCAGCATCTATAATACAATAAAGGACAGAAAAACTAGAAAAAAGGATTTTCACTTTGGATAAGAGAAACACTGCATGAAAAGCACCACGACGTTTAGAAAATGAGTACAAAATTTACAGAAGTTGATGAATACAGGGAAAACCCCACATCACTGCAACCATATTAAATACATACATATATACATATATATATGTATCTATGAAATGCCATCTACACCCATATCCTGAAATACACACCCTCTTCTGCTAGAGCACTCTTCTTCACAGCCCTCGCCCAGACTGTTCTCCAGCCAAAACCATGACTACTAATTACAGACCTACAGAGAAGTTGCATCGGTCCTTCCCTGGGATCCAGCACAAGCACCTGCCACTAAGACAACAACAATCAAAACCTCAACCCGAGCAAGAAACCGCACTGCTTCTTCAACAGTCAACAGGTTGGTGCATTTGGGTGTCACCATGACCGCGGTCTGTTGCATGTCTTCAGGACCAGGGAAGAGCAGAGGGAAAGCTTTAAGGGCTTTTTTGCTTTTCTTCTTCTGAGCATCAGAAGGCAGAGAAGAAGAAAAAAAAAAAGGAAGGGAATATGGACGAAGGCCCCTCAGAGCCTTTTTAAATGTCTGTCTTCTTCCCCTGATGGTTCTAAGAGGGAAAAAAGAATGAATATTTTGGGTAGAAACTTGAAAGGATGCTTTCAAAATGCTTTTTAGTCTCTGGCTAGTGAGGAGAAGAGTGTCGGAGAGAGACTCAGGTGGAAGGAGGTTCATGCATGAACTCTGCACCGAATGAGCCCTTTTGGGTAGCTGTGGGCTAAGGACGAAACATCCAACTCTGCTTGGTACCTGCTGCCAGCCCCAAGATAGCCCACTCCTTGCTCCTATGTCGACTCCACTCCTAGGGAAGCAACTTTCAGGTTTTGGGAGTCCTGCCTCTAGAAATAAATGCTTTACACAATTATATCAATTGACCTTGTCCAGAGCTGTCATGTTTCATCTAATTACTGCTCTCAGAGCTTGATAGCCAGACAGAAATGCCCACAAGTTTAGCTACAGGTCACACCGTTAACATAGGTGCGAGCCTTCAGACACTTTTCAAACCGAGATTTCGCTGATTCACTGAACCAGTTTTGGTTGCTGGGCACTTTTATGTTCCTCCTCAAAATACACTCCAAGAAAAAGGGATATGGAACCTGGACTAAGCCTCTGAAAAAATATTTATGCGGTCAGTGTTCAGCTATACCAAGAGCAACCGCCTCTGGCTCACTAGGATTGCTCCGGCCGGCAGCTCAGCTATGGGCATGGGATGGGCGCAGGCTCTGGCTGCACATGCAGCAGCAGAGGCAGATCAGGCTGCCTGGCCCTTCAGGGCAGCACTGGAGCATCCATCCAGCATCAATCTGTTCAGCTTGTCAGAAATTAGATGAAGATGTGCCTTCACTGTACTTCATACCTTCTTAGGGAGAATTCACTGTTAGTTTAGTGGGGAAAGGCACCGCACGAACCAGTGGCAAGAAACTGAAGCCAAGCAAATTCAAATGAGAAACAAAGGAAAAACAAGCAAGCCAAAAGCAACCCAGGGAATGCAATTCCTCTCCCCAGCTCTGCCAAGGGAGAATGTTCTCCAGCCCATCATAGCGCTGCAAGGTAAATAGGTGAAGCTATATGTCCATACATAGAACAGACTAAAAGAGCATATGACTCCTCTTTTAGTGACATTATCTGTTCCCATCGTGGCTGCAAGATCTCAAGCACATGCACAAGCATATCATATACAGGACTCAAGTGAGGACTTCTCCCTAGTTCCTTTGCCTTGGGACTCACATATGTGACCAGCCAGGCAGAGGATACAAACTTTGTGCCACTGTTTTCTTATGACAATCTCTCTCTACTCAGTGTACCCAAGAGCAAGCAGGGGACTGCAAAATAATAGTTAGCTTTAGCCCAATTTATAATTCTATAATCTCTCTACTTTCTTAATCTTTCATTGTAGAAACTACCCATATCCAAAAGTAACCTTGCTGCTACTTCTACCAAAACAGTCTGTACTTGCAGGGCTGAGATTTGATCAAGCATCGGGCAACTGTGGAGATAGTGGAAGGTATGCAGTGGGAGTAAACAAAAACTTGAGAAATAGAAGACAAGAACGGAGCTATGATATTGAGGGGAAAAAAGGAAAGCAATAAGCAAAGGCAACTTGGAAATACAGAAATGTAGCTCCTCACCTGTGCAGGACAAACACAGTCCCTTCCAGCACATCTGAAGCCCCCATTGACTGACAGGGTATACAGAACGTGGACACCAGGCAGTGAAACTATTATTATATATAAATGATAAAAATATGAACCAGGAGACTGTCATTCATTGCAGAGCTCTTCTGGTGATTGAAGAGCTGACCTTAGCTCAGCTAATCTACAGAGCCTCTCAAAAGAGTCATAACCCTGCAATTTATAAAACTCTCCATTCACTCCCCAACGAGCAGCCTCACCTCCCATGGTACGTCCTCATCCCACGGCACATCCATGTTGTACAAGCGCCACCTCTGTGATTTGCATAAATTCTGTGTTTCGTAACAATGGCACCTTAAGTGTCCAACTACCCTATCCTCTCCAACTAAAACAAATGTTTTCATCAACACCTGCATTGGGGGTTTAAGGTTGTTTCACTGTCCAGGAAGCTACGTGCACGGAGCAGGAGTTATTCTGTGTAATTTCCAGTATCTTTATTTTACACTTTACCTATTTTTGTCACCCTTTGTTCTTGCTGTAAGACCCCAGAAGAGAATGACAGTGAGTATTTGTTTCAATGAGTCAAACTTCTTCACTGGTCAGGATGCAGCTTCCCAAGACAGACAGAAATTGCCATCAAAGCTTTGTTGGTTGATACCAAAGCAAAGTCAGTTGTTGTTCAGCTTCTGATTCCAAGCTGGGACAGGAGGCACCTTGTGAGCCCTCAAGCCCAAGAAAGTCTGACCACGGGCTGGGTGCACATGATCAAACCAGTGAATCTGACTGTTCATAAAGCACCATAAAAGTAAAGAAAATCATCAAAACATCAGTAGTCTCCCTGTTTTAAACTCTAGTTTGAAGAAGATACCCAGTTTTCAGCCAGTAATGCGACTTCCAAGAAGATACTATTCCTTCAGCTTCTCTATTTGACAACCACTATTTTGCTGAAACTTCAGGCAGCAATTTAGAGTCGTTTTCAATGTATTTTGAATACTTCAGAGCATTTATAAAATTATAGCACATATTGGCATTACCATCGACAAATAACTGCCATCAACCGAGACAGAAATTGAGATATTTAACTGTGCGTTTATCGCGCCTCTCTGAGAATTCAGTTTCCTTTATAGTGCAGACATCTCCAAACTCTCGAGCAAAATGTTCTATCATTAGCCCAATTTAGCTGTAGCCCTTCATATCAAAGCTGAAATTGAGAAACGTTGTCAGAAAGAAACAATTCTGCTAGGTTTACAATTACCTGATGTGTTATCTTTCACGAATCACATACTCTATTTTACCAGTGAATTTACTGTCAGAAATCAGGAGCTACACTTCACTTTCAGTCATCGCTTTCCACAGTTTGATAGTTTTCCTTACAGACCCAAAAAGAAGACCCAAAGCAAATCTCAAATGCCCGAGCCTCTCCACCCATATTGAAAAAAGATTCCCAAGCATCAAGCATCCTTTATCTTGCAGAGGAGACCATAGTTGCTTTTCAACAGCAGAAGCGGTAATAAAGACTGTGAAGTTTATAGAAGGGGATGGGGAGGAGGAGATAGGTAACATAGGACACATAAAGTAGATTTATTTCCCAAGGACCAGAACCAGTAACAATTTAAGCCATCCCCACAACAAACATTTGAGAAGAAATTCTTTAAAGTGAACATCAGAAACATTCACCAGGGAGCCGGATAGAAAATGGCATAAACACCAGTACTGAAGCCAGCTCCCTGCAAACCACGTGAGCTCAGCTCTGCCTGCGGCACAACCTCACAGTTCGGATGAGGAACGTTGTGGCACCTATTTTTTGGCTGATGAATTTTCAGGCCAGCATGGAGAAAGGAATTCCCCTGGGTAAATTAAAAGTAAGGGTGTTCAGAGATTCCGGGAATCGCAAACAGCACCTGGTGGTAGATGCTTTCCAGAGGAACGGTGACCGCTCTGCACTCTGCAGACTTGGGTGCTGCCTCCCAAGCCGATGCTCTCGCTCCCGGGCAGGAGCACCTCCATCCAGGCCGCAGCACCATGGCTGCGGTAAGAGGGATGTAAGGGAAACGAGGACAGGGCCAGCATGTTTATGTTGGATTCCAATGGAAATAAAAAATTCAGGTCAATGTTTCACCCAAGGGGTACTTTTAACAGAGCAAGTGAATTTTTTTGCCTTTAGTTAATTAATCATGAAAGCCTCAGTGGAATTTGTCAGTATACTTTTTATTCAGGCAAGGCCAACATTTTAAGAAATTTACATCTATTTGTATTACAACAAAGAGACTGGCTGCACTGACTCACGCTGTTACAGATCTGCATTTCGGCAGACGGGAAAATTAGGCATGTGAAAACGTGGTCCCCTCTTTGAGCGTCAGCTTCTTTCACAACCACTTCGTTCAATACACGAAGTGACTAACTTCTGTAAATCGCATCAATCAACGGATCTGCAATAGCGAACCTGAGGCGAGCACCCACCTGTTGGCTCACGTGTAGCCTTCGAGTCTGAGTGTCCTTACACCCGCACAGCGGCCCAGCTAAGCCTTCTCTTAGGCTAGCGTGGAAGGGAACCAGCGAGCTTCAGTCTGGTTAATATGTTAAAATACCAGGAAAGGGCAAACTTCTTTCACAGCTTCCTCACATTAGCACATCTGCTGAAGTCTCTACGACAACCTTTCCCACCAAGAATGGACGTGCAAACCCATTGCAGTGTTTTATCCTTGCAGCTGGATATGCCACGCAAGCAGGCACATAGTACACACTCAATTTTGTAGCATTATTTTAGCTCATAAAAATAACATTTAAAAAATCAGTACTGGCCCTCTAAAGGACATCTGGCAGAAAATCTGTGTGCTGAGCATCTGATGAATGACCCTGAAAGACTTATTTTACCTGTCATGTCACTGGATTGACAGCAGTCTCCCATAAGAAAAGGCCAACCCAGGTGTCACATGCAACACACGCTTCAGGGACTGAGCTCAGGCAGAACCCAGATTATTGCAGGATGGTGTTAAGCAACAAGATACTGGGAAATACCAGCCCACCTACAGCACTGCCTTTTGCCAGTCAAAATATGAGACAGGACGGGGATGCAAAACAAGGCGCTCTGCTTCCTTGGAAGCAGAGTGAAAGCCTGGGTGGGTTGGGAGGAGGTGGCACTTGCTCCTCCATCTCCACCCAGCCTGCTCCAGGGAAATGCAAACAGCAAGGTCAGTGCACTTGCTCTGAACTTAAGCTTGGTCAGACGGTGTGAAGAACTCGCCTGGGTTGCAGGTTGCATCTGGAACGAGCAGTGTCACAGGTTTTCTTCCCTAAGTTTGAGAAGCGCAAATGTATTTATTAATCATTTTGATCCTGGAAGCCCTCACTGCAGACCATGATCCTGCTGTGAATCTGCATGCATAGCAAAGCCCTTACAGTCCTGCCCCAAAGATCTTACTGTCCCAGCGTAAAACAGGCAATCAAAGAAGGGTTCAGACGAACAGAGAAATACAAGGAGAATATCTTGATGGCACTGCCATGTCTTGGGCCCTGGAATAGACCTTTCACACTAAGTTTTGTGTTAGGATGGAAGGGAGTAGCAGTCAAAGATAAATGAACTAAGTGTGAAATCTGGACGTCGTTACACTTGGCATAATCTCATCAAAAACAAACATTCCTGACTGTGTATTTGAAGTCAGCATTGGTACTGTATCCATATGGACGTGGAGAAGGGGGGAGTGAGGACAAAAAGATATAAACCAATAAGAGCTGTACAAAAATATTCAAGAAACCATAGAAAGAAGACAACTACTCAAATGTAAATTGCTCGTCCTCAACTAAGCTCAACTCCATTTTTAAAAATACTCCCGTGAACGCACGGAGGTTACCCCACTCCTATAATGCATGTGGTGGCTCATACACCTCGAAACACAGAGGGCAAGTGCAGCGCACGTGAAATGGATGCTGTGACAGGTCACTGGTGATTTATACTGCACCACTCACAGAAGTGATTGCCATAGTACCCAGACCTCGCTGGGCTCTGACATGCTGCACTAACACTAAATTTCTCACCAAGATCTAGTGGGAGTCAAAGACACCAAACACAGAAGCCAATCACAAAAAACCTTTGAGATTGAGTTAAATTCCCACATGCACATAAAAAAAAAAAAGGGAAGGTAATTTGTGGTTACTTTAATACATACAGCACCATAATGACCATAATTAACATCTGCCTTTATCAGCAACACGTCTTCCATGGTCTCTTTCCAAAATGGCAAACACTGCCTGACATCTTTTCTTCTGTCCGCACATACACGTTTTTAACCAGGAAAAGTCCGATGTTGTGCTTTACTTTTTGTCTCATCCCCCAAAACATTTTGCCCCTCACACAGTGGCAAACGACAAGCACAGGACTTGACTCCGGCGCAGAAGCAGCATGTCCCTGCCCGCGCGTGGATGTGCCGCTGCCCTTGGATACCAAAGTTTTGAACACACTCCTGCACGCCCACGGCAGCTCCGGGCTTTGGGCAAGGAGCAAGAGAGGAGCCAGCCCCATTGTGCAGCATCTCCGGGAGCCCTTTGTTAGCAGCGCTCGCTGCCTGCCCGTGCCCTGCCGCGCAGGGACCGTGCCAGGCACAGCGTGCTGCCCGCACCTCCTGCCCACAGCACGCCAGCTCGCAGGTGGAGTGGAAACACCATGGTGAGCGAGCAGAGGCCGCAGTCTTGCCCGAGTGGGGCAAGATCTGCTTTATTCGGTTTTGTCGGCTGACTTGGGATGGCGACAGGGATGCTCAGGAAAGCACAAACTCATGACGGCCCTCGGGGCTGCCACGCTGGGAAAACTTTGCCCATTTGCAGCTTGTGAAGCGCAGTGAAAGGAACTGGGTACAACGCAAAGATGCCACCTTCAAAATCAGTGCAATAAAAACCTGGTGTATCATAGACAGGATGTGAAATGCACAACCAAGATGTGCAGCTGGAAAGCAGCCTGTTTCTTCCACGTACCACAAAACAATACCGATGCTGTGGGAGCAATGGGTTTGCAGCACGTTTGGCCCCTGACACAGCACACGGCTTCCTCCCCTCCTCAGGCACTCACACACAGAGGCTCTTACTCCATCCCCTCCCTTGGCAGCAAAGCAGCCTGCAAGTCAATCATCTTTCACGAAGAAGGATCACTGCCATGTCTCCCAGCTCCCCGCCTTTAAGCTGGAAAGAGAGACACCTATTCGTTACCCTGCTCCCACTGCCTGGGTCCCACCTTCCACGCAAGTTATTGCAGAGGACAATGCTGGGCACACGCATGCACAAGCGCACATGCAAAATAAACCTCCTGGTTTGGCAGAGCAGCATCTTCCAGTTTACTTGCCAACTCCCCAAAATCAGGACAATCAAAAGATACACTCGTTTGCGTAAAGGAAGCACCACCTCCATGGGCGATTGCCATTTGCATACAGCTGATAACCTGAGCTTTGCCAGAAGACACCGAGGATCTTTTCGCAAAACGCTTCGTATGCAGCACTTTCCCCATCACAAAAACCTGCTTTAGTGCTGTGTGTGGTGTGGGGGAATCGGTTCCCATTGTTCCTCCGTCGCTGCTGCGAAAGCAATGTGCACAGACGTGTGCTCGGATCCTTTTTTGTATTTTCCAGACTCCCCCTTCCCAAGGTTTCTCCTACTGAAGTGTTCCTCGTTTTCTTTTGGAGAAAATTAAACGAGCACCGGAGAATAGTATTTCCTTGCACGCATCTCCCTCCACCATGCGCTCACACCCCGAGCCTCTTGCAAATCAAAGCTGCACTTTCTTAGTTCCTAACACTTCTTGGCTCACCCTCCCATTTCTCTTTTCTTTCTTTTTGAATAAGGGATCTGTGTACCGCCGAGCCCTTCTCTACCTCCCGCACGAGTAGCCCCAGAGCATCGCTGTGTCAGTTCCCTCTGTTCCTCCCCTACCCTGGTTCCACACACAACTGGCTTTGCCATTTTTAATTAGAAAATGTGCCTGCCAAGCGCAGCAAGAGAGGTGCAGCCCCAAAGAATCGCAGCCTAACAGAGTTGGAAGACGCTTTGCAGATAACTGCGCTTTCTGCCTTGCTAACTCATCTGCTGCTTTTATTCCTTTACCCAGTAAAGGCAACCCCCTCCCTTGGTTTCAGCACATAGACCCGAAAAGCTACAGGCACATACATCCAACTAAAAGCAGGATGAGGTGCAAAAGAGAATGGGAACTAACCCTACCACCGCCACTGCACACACACTTACACACCTATTATGCCACGTCCTGCCACATTTCTCCTTTATTTTCCATGGATTTCCTTCTTTCCAGTGCTGCCCTTTCTCTCCAAGGCTACGCAAGGCGCTTCTAACCCTGGTTCCCCATCCCCATCTGTGGGAAGTGATGCAAAAGCTCACACTAGCGAGCAACGGCAACAACAAAACCCCCCGAAAAACCAAATCATGTTCGCACAGGGTGAGAAAAGTCCATTAGCACAAGAGAAACGGGCACATTGTTTTGGGATGCGGAGAAAAATCACCCTCGCCCCGGAGCGCAAAGGCAAATAAGGCAGAGTGACTTACCGGAGACTCGAGGATGCAGGCTCGCCAGCGTAAACCCGAAGAGGAGAAAAGCCAGCTTTGGTACCCAAACACATCCAAGACTATTCTCCATATTTCAACACACACCTACAGATTCGGGTCCTGAGCACCAGCAGCAACCACACATGCACGCACAGCCCCTTCCTCCTCCTCCTCCTCGCCGGGGCTTTTTTTTCGGTCCCTGCTGACAGGGATCAGCAAAGGGGGAAGGGGTGCAGAGGGAGGAAAAAAAGTTGCATTCAGTCCAGGAGGCTCCGAGGCTCCCGAGCGTGCAGGGAACTAACTCAAGGAGACGGGGAAGGATGGGGAAGGGTCCTCCCACCGCTGGAAAACCATACAGAGGAAAATCCTGCCAAAAAAGCCGTCCGGCGTGCATCAAAAGAGTCGCGGCGGCTCCATGTCCAACACCGTGCAAA